>NC_140490.1:81981256-82071256 GCF_964271855.1 Acomys minous | reverse complement strand
GCTGCCATCCATCTGGTTTGATGACAGGGCAGGGCCACAGGAACTTCTTGCTATGAGGTGAGTGTCCAGCTGGGCGTCTTGGTAGACGTCTGTGATCCCAGCATTGAGGAGGCTGAGGCAGGAGGATCATCTTCAGTCACGGCTAGCTTTGGCAACAGAGCTGGCAAAAAGCCCGTTTCCAAATTAAAACGAGTGGGAGGCTGGAGAGATGGATCAGCGGCTCAGAGCAAACACCACTCTCCTCAAGGACCTGAGTGTGATTCCCAGCATCCTCAGGCGGTTCAGAACCGCCTGCCACTTGGTGTCTCATGGTTCCAGGATCTAAAAGCCTAAAAGTAAAATAATGTGGATGTAGTCTCTTTAACATCCCAGAATTTTCCGAGTCTCAGAAATTCTTCATCCATTCATCCTCCACCCCCGCCTCACCCCACTAGGTTGAAAAACAGATGTTTCCGACTTGCTGTGTATCCTCAGGGAGGCTGCTGTGCCTCTCTGAGCCTGGGTTCACCTTGTGAACCATCTGGGAATAAGAACACCCAGTTATGGGCTGGGCGGTGGTGGCGCACACCTTTAATCCCAGCACTCGGGAGGCAGAGGCAGGCGGATCGCTGTGAGTTCGAGGCCAGCCTGGTCTACAAAGTGAGTACAGGACAGGCAAGGCTACACAGAGAAACCCTGTCTCGAAAAAACAAAACAAAACAAAACAAAAAACCAAAACCAAAACAAAACAAAACAAAAAAAACCCCACCCAGTTACGTTAGAGATTCCTGAACAATTTAGGGGCACCTCCTGAGGTACCGACTGTACCTCCAGCCTGGGTGGCTCCTTCCACTTGTCCCCAGGACGATCGCAGCTCTGAGTGTCTGTCTCTGCCTCAGGGTCATCTGCATAGGGGCACCCCAGAGCCACGTGTGGTGATACCGTTGAAATCTAGAGACCAGAGAGGTGGGTGGAAGGGGCATCCAGCCAAGCCAGTGAGCCCCAGTTCCTGCACAGGAGAACTGTGGTGTGTGGTGACCTTTAGCTGAGTATGAACTCCAAGCCTTTCTTGACTGTGTTGTGGAGACTTTCTCCACATTCTCCGAGGTTCCCAGATATAGGGGTGCCCAGTGCTCAGGAACCTCTTAACACGTCATTCGTCTCCAAGTCTAAAAGTGGGCACTCAAACAAGAGGGATGATTTTCCAGTGTTGGGGTTCAGACCGGAACTGGCTGGACCTTGGTGGCCAGACCAGGAAGGGGAGGGGGCAGGGATGAGGAGAGAGGATCTTCAGCACCACGGACAGCGACACCTCCCCCAGTGGCCCGGGGGTTTCCCTTGTGTGGTGGAGGTGGTGCGGGAAGGCAGGAAGCCGTGCAGGAGGGAGGGTCTTTGCTCTCTGCTGGCAGCCATCAGCTCTCCCTCTTCAGCACCTACAAATCCACTTCCTGTGTCTGGCTTCTCCTGCTCTGGGAATTCTCTGTGCTGGAGTCCTTACTGTGTGGCCTTTTGCGCTTAGCTAGACGCCCTCACGGCCCTTTCATGCTATGCGGGTGTCAGAGCCTCAGTCCAGCCTGTTCACAGCCGAGTAATACTCCGCGGTGTGCCTGGACCACTGTGGGAATTTCCGTCTATCTCTGCGCCTGGGCTGCCCCTCACTTTTGGGTCGTCATGGGATCAAAGCCACGTCTCCTCCTCACATGCCGTTTCTCCTGCCAGGCTGTGCCTTCCTCACATACTGCGCCAGGGACTCTGCTATCAAAGCTCAGACGGCCTTGCACGAGCAGAAGACCCTGCCGGGGGTGAGTACGCCTTGGAGCGGAGGGCACGCTCTCAGCAGCATAGGGTGGGGACGCGACAAGCAGACGACAGGGCTGAATGTCCCTGGGCTTCTGGACACAAGAGGAGGTAGAAAAAGAGTCGTAAACGTGAATATCTGTTGGGCACCTGCTGTATGCCGGTCCCATGCGACACAGGAATGATAAGGCACAAGCTGGCCTGGTCAGAAACTAGCCTCGCTGACAGGATGGCTGTGCAAAGGCCCCGTGGCAGGGCAGCCAGGCATGGGAGGAAGGGGGCAGGGACACAGGGGAGCTTGTCTTGCCCCCCCTCCCCACCCCTGTCCCCGGCCCTGCACCCACCTCCCCACCCCTGTCCCCGGCCCTGCACCCACCTCCCCACCCCTGCACCCACCTCCCCACCCCTGCACCCACCTCCCCACCCCTGCACCCACCTCCCCACCCCTGCACCCACCTCCCCACCCCTGCACCCACCTCCCCACCCCTGCACCCACCTCCCCACCCCTGCACCCACCTCCCCACCCCTGCACCCACCTCCCCACCCCTGCACCCACCTCCCCACCCCTGCACCCACCTCCCCACCCCTGCACCCACCTCCCCACCCCTGCACCCACCTCCCCACTCCCCTTCTGTGTCCCTTGTCCCTGTGCCCATCCCTCCTTCTTCCCCACCCAGGGGACTGAGGAACCTCTTCCCAAGCCTGGTCACTCATGAGGGTGTGGATGTGGCTTTATTCTGGTGACAGCCAGGTGTGAGGTCAGGAAAGAGGACCATGTGGCCAGGGGCATGTTAGCGGGTGTGAACACTATGCCGACTAGGGGACAGATGCCTGGGACAGATGTGGGGTGTGGAGTTACAAGTCCTGGTGAGAACCTAAGAAGCTCACTGATTGGCAGCGTAAGAGGGGGTCTCACCCAAGCAGGGGTGACTCCTGGCATGGGGCGGAAAGAGGCTGGGACTCAGCACCCACAGAGAGTGACCCAGCGTGTGCTCACAGTACCAAGGCCTTTGCTTAGTACAGGAAGAAATTTCTGGGAAAACATTAACTGTTAAACAGTATGAGGCCAGACATGTCTTTTATTGAGAATTTTTGGGACATTAAAAGGTTAAAAAAAATTATTTTTTTGAGACAGGGTTTCTCTGTGTAGCCTTGGCTGTCCTGGACTCGCTTTGTAGACCAGGCTGGCCTCGAACTCACAGCGATCCGCCTCTCTCTGACTCCCCAGTCCTGGGATTAAATGCGTGCGCCACCACCACGCCCAGCTTTTTTAGAAGGTTAAAATATTTCAAAGGCAGAAGTACATATGAACAAACAGAGAGCAGCCGCCGGGACCTTCTGTCTCTGCTTACTTGTCACATCCGGTTTTCTTGCATTGTCATAAGTTTGACGAGAGTGACTATTATATGTAGCCCAGACAGGCTCTGCACAAGCGATCCCCTTGCTTTTGCCTTACGAGTGCAGGGTGGTTTTGTCAGCAGCAGTGGACTCTGGGGACCACAGCCCATGGCTGCTCAGCGCCATCATCTCGCCACCATCAATTGGTCCGTCCCCCGCCACTCCGTCAGCGCAGGAAGACTCTGAAGCTAGTACAAGAGACAGGCCTTGTGCCAATAAAACTTTATTAGAAACGTGACTGTGGGGCTGGAACAAGGCACGGTCTGTCAGCATCAACTCAGGACCCTGAGCCTAAAGTGTCCTCTTGATGCTGGGACTCATAAGTGAGGCGCTGATGTCATTTAATACTGAGAAATTGACATGGACTGGGAAGATTCAGAATGTTCTAGACTCCAAGTCCCACCACAGGCGAGGAGGCAGGCACTGGAATGTGAGACTCTACAGCTGTGTCCCATCGTCATGACCCCTCCCTCCATCGGGTCAGGCCCAGATGACACGGAACGTTGACGTTCCAGATCTTTCTTTGTTGGAAATCTGGGGGTTGGTCTCCAGCCACCGCTCCTGGCCTCAGTTTCCCTGCCATGCCGTGTCAGCCCAACAGACAGGAAGACTAAGGCTCGGGACAGGAGAGACACACGTCAGGTCGTCAGGGGTCTCCACCCTGTTTCCTGGACCTAAGCAGTGTTATCATAACGTGGTTCCCTGTGTGGGGACCCAGGCCCCAGCCTAGAACCTCCATAAAGAGCCTCAGGGTCAGGGGTGACAGAACACTGAGGTGGACCCGCCACCGAGCCCCGTCCACGCACACAGGCTGCACACTCTGTGCGGGATCTACCCACCGCGCAAGCCCTCAGGCTCCTGTCCCCTTCCCCTGTCATCCCCACTAAAAGTCTTCCCACACCTTTTCATGGCTGTGTAGTATTCTGCAAGGGCTCACCCATTTGGTCTGGTACTATCCCGGCCTCTGGGCGTCAATGTGATCAGCAAAGGTGGTGGACGGGGCAAGGATATCGATTCTCCTTTGGGAGCGCCAAGGAAGGTGTCAGCTTTGAAAAGTGTAGGGAGAGCTGTGGGGTGGGGGGGAGGGAGTGGGCGCGCCAGCTGATTCTTCTTTGTTTTTTTGTTTTTCTTCTGGCTTTTCGAGACAGGGTTTCTCTGTGTATCCCTGGCTGTCCTGGACTCACTCTGTAGACCAGACTGGCCTCGAACTCACAGAGATCCGCCTGCCTCTGCCTCCCGAGTGCTGGGCTTACAGGTGTGTGCGCGCCACCACGCCTGGGCTGCCAGCTGATTCTTGCTGGAGGCCTTGAATGCCAGGATGAGAGGCAGCTGGGGTGCCAGGGAGACACAGCTGCGTGCAGCGTGGGTGGAGCGTGGGTGGGGGCTGAGTGTCAAGGTGGGAGAGGTTGGTGCACGGGGGCTGCTCACGGATATATCTCCGCTGGTTCTCGAATCTTCCGAAGGTAAAAGTTGGCCACTGAAGGAGAAATCTGCACAGCCCTGGCGAGGCGGGCTGAGATTGTCCAAAGCCCTCAGTTGCGCCATCTCTAACAGACACAGCTCAGAGATGGAATGAGTACTGGACATGGTCTCCCCAACAACCCCGCCCCCCACACACACCCCCGCCTCAAAACCCACCGAGATTCTCTCCTGCGTGGTCATGATCAACTTATTTTTTTGTTGTCCCACTTTGAGACACTAGTGAGGGTGGATCCTCCTGGTTCCTCCCCAAATCTTACCCAATTGGAAACGTGAAGTGTCTGTAGGGTAAATGTGGAGAGGAAGAGGGTGGGAAGGGGAGCTGCAGAAGGAGCAGGGGGGAGGGCAGGAACCTGGGCGGGACAGATGGGGAGGGCGTGAGCGTGGGGAGCCCCAGCTCAGATGCGTGGCGGAGGCACGTGATGTGGGCGGGATGGGCTCTCCGTGGCCCCTTATCTGGAGATGGAAGGGGGACCCGGGAGTGCTGAGGACCAAGGTCCGTAATGGGGTGATGGAGACAGAGCGCCTTCCTCCCTCCTCCCCATTCCTCGTCTCTGAAAGATTATATTTAAATCTCTTTTGTGCGAGGCGAGATCTGAACTCGGAGGGGGCCCCCACAGAGGCGGTTTCCATGGCAGCAACAACTGCCAGCTTCCGTGGGGTGAATCAGCGTTGCCATGGCAACCCCATCTTCATCTGCCCAAGGTGCTAGAGAGGATGGCGAGGAGGGGGGAGGGCTGGCGGGGGCGTATGGGAGGGGCCGTAGGGGGAACGAAAGGCTAGATCTGGGGGGACCCTCCCCTGCCTTGTCCCCCCCCACCCCTCCTGGGCGTCCTGACCCCAGAAGCAGAACTATCCGGTTCAGATCGCCTCCCCCACCTCGGGGTGGGGTGTGGTACCCAGGTGCAGAGGGGATGGGGTATGGGTTTGATTTGGGGGAATCTGGCCGGTGGGGGGCAGGGCAGGTAGTGCGGGTCCCTGGGAGGGTCTCAGAGGAGGGGAGGGGCTCCCCAATTTGGGGCAGGCGGAGAAGGATTCCGGAAGGGGAGGGGCCCAAAGGAAGTCGGAAGCACGCGGGGGAGGGGAGTTGTGGGGGAGGGGCGGTGTTTGGGGAGGGGATGGACTTTGTTGGACGTTCGCAGCCGGGTGGGGACAGTACTTGAGGTGGGGGGTAAAGGTGAAGACATTGAGGGCCCGCGGGGGCGTGAAGAGGCGGGGCGGACATGTGAGGGGGGCACGGAGTAGAGCGGGATGCGCTGGGCTCGGTCCCAGGATTTTCAGGTTGGGCGCAAATGGGACAAGTTTCTGTTCATTAAGCGGTTTCTCTGGCCCAGGGACCCATAGCTGGAGCCCGAGGCACAGAGCTGTGTGCGGAGGGGCTAACCTGAGCTGACCCTGGGCCCTCTTGGTCCCCCTCCTTCCACGGTGTGGTGACACAGAGGCCCCTTCTCTGGAAGGGGACGGAGGCAGGAGGCTGCGAGGAGCCCTGAGGGAAGGGAGGATTGCTGCTTGCTGTTTTTTTGTTTTTGTATTTGTTTTTCTTCGCAGAGACAGGGTTTCTTTGTGTAGCCTTGGCTGTCCTGGACTCTCGGTGTAGACCAGGCTGGCCTCGAACTCACAGTGCCTCTGCCTCCCAAGTGCTGAGATTAAAGGCGCGCGCCACCACGCCCTGCTGCTGCCTGCATTTTTGAGCTGGGTTTGAAAGACAAGTAGGAATTAACCTATGTGAGTCTCTTGGTCAGGAACGTGACTCCATCCTGGGACAGTGGAAGGGCACATAAGGCCTCCCAGATGCGCATGTGACCCTAACCCCCACCCCCCAGGCTGCACTCTGTTGCCACCATTAGCCTGTCCTGGGGCTGTGTGTTTGTGTGCGGTTCCCTGGGCTAGCTAGATGAGTCCTCCTGGGAGCCATCCAGGGGCTAGCCTGGGCTAGCACGCTTGGACTCGGTGTCCAGAGATCAGCGAGCCAGGGGCTAGCCTGGGCTAGCACGCTTGGACTCGGTGTCCAGAGAGTAGCGAGGTCTCGAACATCCTAGGTTCAGAGTTACGGCTTCCAGCTCATGCTCGGTGCTGGAGGAAGTCACTCAGCCAAGGCCAGACGCAGGGCTCAGAAATGGACTGACTTCTCAAAGACAGAAATCGTAATGTGACATTTGCACACAGGGCTCGGGGAAATCAGGCCATTTTGTCCTGTTCCGGAGATAATTATCGTTGGGTTTTGAAGGCTAAGTTTGCCGGGCAAACCTCACCTGCATGGGGCTTCAATGTGTGCTAAGACATCGGCAAGCAGCTGCTGCCTGTGCCCCCACTGTCCCCTGCCGCCCTGACCGTGTCCCCCACCCCCCACCCCCTTTCCACAGATGGCGCGGCCGATCCAGGTGAAGCCAGCGGACAGTGAGAGTCGTGGAGGTAGTAGTAACCGCCCTGTGGCTGCAGGCCTGTGCAGCGCGTCCTGTCTGCAGCCTCAGTTCAGGGTCGGGGGGCGGCTGGCTCCGACTGCTCCCTCAGACTTCGGACACCCCATACCTTCCCTGTTCCCTCACGGGGTGCCTGAAGGCTGCAGACTTGGGGCACGGGGAGAGGTGTGGGCAGGCTGTTTAGACCCCATATGTGTGTAGGAACTCGGTAGAGCCCAGCCTTGCTAGTCCCTGTCGCTCTCCATCTTGCTGTCAATCCGGACAAGAACTGCCCCGCCCGCCCCTCTCGTCCTGTCTCCTGATTCTAACCGTCCCCCCTCACCTCCTGACTCTTCCTTCCTGACGCCCCCCCTCCCTCAGTGTCTCTGCTGTTATTCCTCTCTCCCTCTCAACCCAGTGACTGACAGCCTAGCAACCTGACTCTTAATCCCTGGGCGACTGGGCAGTGGGGCGGCCTGAGCAAAGGTCCTGGGGCGGCGCGGGCCAGGGCTGAGGGTCTGTGGGGCCAGCGTAGGCTCAGCGGGCCGTGGGCCGGGAATCCGCCCACAGGGGACCGGAAGCTGTTTGTGGGCATGCTCAACAAGCAGCAGTCGGAGGAAGACGTGCTCAGGCTCTTCCAGCCCTTTGGCGTCATCGACGAGTGCACAGTGCTGCGGGGACCCGATGGCAGCAGCAAAGGTGACTGGAACGCGGTGGAGGCGGGGCCTTGGGGCGGGGCGGGGCTTAGGGAGGGGCAAGGAGGGGCGGGGTCGATCTTGGCACAGGTGCAAAGAGGCGTGGCCAGCAGGGCTAGCAAGTGGGTTAGGACTGGCGGTGGGCGTGGCCTGTGGGAAAGGGGCGGAGCAGGTGGGGTGGCGGGGGTTGTGGCTAGGTTGGGAGGGGAGGGTGATGGCCAGGATCTGTGAGAAGGGATGAGGCTGCATGGGGCAGGGAGGTGGTGGGGAGGGGAGGTGCATACAAGGGTAGATGGTTGTATGGATGGATGGATGATGGGTGGGTGGAAGGATGGACAGGCGGGTGGGTGGATGGATGAATGGGTGGGTTGATGGGTGGATGGGTTGGTGGATGGATGGGTGGATGGATGGGTGGATGGATGGACAGGCGGGTGGGTGGATGGATGGGTGGGTTGGTGGATGGATGGATGGATGAGTGGGTGGATGGGTGGGTGTGTATGTTGATGGACAGACAGACAGACAGTTGGATGAGGATAGTGGAGGTGGATGACTGACTTCGTATTTAACTGAATTTGTGGTTGACAACTGAGTCTCTGTCCCTAAAGGATGGTAGTGTGTCTTGTCTGTTCTGACTGTCCTTGTCCTCCCTATATCTGTGTAAACTCACGTCTGCTGTTGTTCATGAGTGGCAGTCAAGGGCTTCGTCTCCCCCTTGTTCCACATCCCCTACATCCCCTCAGTCCTCCCGCCCCTCACCTCCTCCTCCTCCCTCCCTTCTCAGGCTGTGCCTTCGTGAAGTTTTCTTCCCACACAGAGGCCCAGGCAGCCATCCATGCCTTGCATGGCAGCCAGACCATGCCGGTGAGTGAGAGCTGCGCTTGGCTGCAGTGGGCGGGCGGGCGGGCGGGAGATACAGGTGGTGTGTGCATAGTCATCCCTTCACTGACTGCTTCAGACAGGAGGGCAGACAAATGCACAGCCCAGGCCATGATCAGGGCTGTGTGTGATCAGACGCTGTCCCTGGGCAATTGAGGTCCTTAGCTTGTGCCAGTGACACGGGCTGAGAAGCAAGGACAGCCGCTGATCAATACATAGAGACTATGGAGTCTGTCCTAGGAGGGCACAGAGCGAGGCGGGCGCCAGGCCATTTACATGGGTCCTTTACGTCACGGCTGCAGTGGTGGCGGGTGAGGAGGCTGGGCACCTGGCCGGGCGCAAAGCTCAGGTCTCCTTGTGAAGGATGTGGGTTCATCTGCAGAGCCTGTAAGGAGATAGTGGCGGGGGGGGGGGGCCGCAGGGGGTGCCGTCTGGGTGACCCATGTGGCCAAGGAAGGGTGGGGAACAGGGTCCAAGGTCTCGGTGTGGAGCCGCCTAGGTCTGGCTGTGGCGCTTCCCCGTGGAGGGCCCCCAGGAGTGTGCATCACTGCAGCAAAACTGAGTCCCCAGCCTAAGAGCAGCAGCTGCCTCCCTCGCATGCCAGGCAGGTTCAGGTCACCCCCAGGACCAGCCTCCTTATGATGAGCCTATGAGTGGGGTGTCTGTCCAAGGGGGCATTTGCAAGCTAGGCTGGGAGCCTCCGGGCCCAATTACCAGGAAGGGCCAGGATAAGGGCAGCCTTGAGGGTGTGTCTACAGCTAGGAGCCCCCCCACACCTTTGTCCCCGACGCGACCTTTGGACCCCGCATGCCCCACCTGTCACCTTGGCTACAGCTACCCCACAGACACTATGGCTGTGCCGCCGCACTGCCGAGGCCCAGGATGACAAGGCCTACGCACTTCTTGTGTGGTCCTGCCTCTCCCGGATGTTGACGTAGGCATTGTCGGCATCTCCACTCTGGTTCTTGGGGAGCCCCCCCCCCGCAAGTCCTGGTTACCCTTGCCCTCCCACCCCAGCTCCACACATTGCCCTTACAGGGAGCCTCGTCCAGCCTGGTGGTCAAGTTCGCAGACACGGATAAGGAGCGGACACTGCGGCGTATGCAGCAGATGGTTGGCCAGCTGGGCATCCTGACGCCGTCCCTCACTCTCCCCTTCAGCCCCTACAGTGCCTACGCCCAGGCTGTGAGTGGCCCCGGCACGTGGGCACCAAGTCCACACTGTCCCACCTTGGCCTCTGCCTGTTGCTCATCCTATGTGACCCAGGGGCCTGTCCTGGCCAGGGCTGAGCCCTCCAGTCCAGACAGGTTTGAGAGCCTCACTCCCAGGCGGAAAGCCCGGATCTTGACGCACAGCCCTAAACACCGCCACCCGTGCTGACTGAGCCCCTAATCCCAGGCACTGGCCTGTGGGCAGAATACTAGCATCCCATTCCGACCCACGTGGTTGGAGCCTAGAACCCATCGTCTGCATTTCATCCAACTCTGGCTCAACCCTCAAGGCTGTTGTCACCCCAGCTCCTCGCTCAGTCTTTTTTTTTTTTTTCCAGTTTTTCTTTTTCGGTTTTTCGAGACAGGGTCTCTCTGTGTAGCCTTGGCTGTCCTGGACTCGCTTTGTAGACCAGGCTGGCCTGGAACTCACAGCGATTCCACTGCCTCTGCCTCCCGAGTGCTGGGGATTAGAGGTGTGGGCCACCACGCCCGGCTCCTGACTCAGTCTTGATCATTGACTGATCCATGATCCCAGGCTGTGCCTCGTTCCTAGGCCGGCTGGGTCCCAATCTGGATATAGATGTTGGAACCTTATTTCTAAACCTAGATCTGGGTATAGGCTGAGCCTTGATCCTGTGCTTCATCAGATCCCAGAGCCTACACTGATTCTGGGCTGAATCCAGATCCACAGCTGAGCCGCAGTTTTTAACTTGGCCCTGATCCTAGAAGGAACCTTAACCCAAGTCTGAGCCTCAGTTTCTAACTCAGCCCTAAACCCAGACTGAGCCTTTTCTCCAAACCAAATGATGAAGCCTGTTGAACCTGATCCAAAACCAAACACTCACCTGGAGCTGAGCCCTAGTTATTGACTGAGCCCTGATCTCTGCCCCCAGCTCATGCAGCAGCAGACAACAGTGTTGTCCACCTCTGGCAGCTACCTGAGCCCCGGTGTGGCCTTCCCTCCTTGCCACGTCCAGCAGATTGGCGCCGTCAGCCTTAACGGTCTGCCTGCCACACCGATCGCCCCAGCCTCCGGTGAGAGCAGCTTCTGGGAGGCCTCAGGACAGTTGGGTGACGCCCCACCATGTCTGGGTCACGACGTCTGACCCTCTCCCCCTCCTCAGGGCTACACTCACCCTCACTGCTAGGTACTGCCGCTGTCCCTGGCCTGGTGGCGCCCATCCCCAATGGCTTCCCAGGCGTCCTGCCCTTCCCTGGGAGCCACCCCGCCCTGGAGACCGTGTATGCCAATGGCCTTGTGCCCTACCCAGGTAACTTGGGAGAGTGTCCCAGAGCCTAGGATGGTGCTAGAATGGGCCTAGCAGCTGGGGGGCGGGGCACACCTAGGTCCCCATAGCATGACACCCTGAGCATGGCAGGGCAGGTTGCAGCACTTCTAGGCTGGTAAGAGCACAGGAAGAGGCTGGGGAGGGACACACACCCGCTGGGCTCTGGGTTCAAACTCTAGTTCGGGAACTGGAAAACGGGACAGGTGACATCAAAGGCTGGATGGGGTCGTGGCATTCAGCCAGGATTAGGGACGCGTCTCACCTTGTTTGCTGTTTGACGTGGGGGTCACATTATGTAGTCCAGGTTGGCCTCCAATTCCCTGTGTACTCCCTCTGTAGCTCAGGCTGGACCAAGGTCAATCCTCTAGCCCCCACCTGAGATGATGGCCATGGGCAGGCACACCCGAGCTGCCAGCCCTCGTGCTGATGGCCTACACCATGGGGTGGGCGTGGGGGGTGTCCTCACAGGCTGGATGAGGGAGCAGCAGGTGACTCCCACATGAGGGGTTTCCTGGGTGCGGAGGGGGCAGGGTTGGGGCTGGCGGGCCATGGTTTCGGTTGGTTCCCTTCCTTTGCTCTCCAGGGCCCCGGGCTTAGTTGACGCACGCGTGAGCGAGCTGCAGTTTTCCTGGGTGGTTGTGGGTGTCGGGGTTCAGTTAATCTTCTCCCCCACAGCTCAGAGCCCCACTGTGGCTGAGACCCTCCATCCTGCCTTCTCCGGAGTCCAGCAGTACACAGGTAGAGGCCGTCCCGTCCTGACCCTGTCGCCCAACAGCCCTAGTCACACCTCAGGGTCTCGCCCACCTGCACGCACGCCCTGGGCCCCCGTCCTGCGCTGTTTGGGGTCCCACCCTCCATGGGTCCCCTAAGAAATATGCAAGTGCCTTAAGCCTAGCACTCCCTGCATCTCCTCCCCAGGGCCCTCAGAGACCTCACTGCCTCCTCTGGCTGTCCTCTGTGTCCTTGTGTGGCTCTGCCCCGCCTAAGTCTGTGACTCTGGCCCTCACCTCTTGACAGCTGCTCCCACCCAGTGCCTGGCCCCTGAGCCCCTAGCCTGACCCCAAAAGGCAGAGCCCCTCCCTAAGTTCATTAGACGCGGTTCCATTGCTGCCCCTGCGTTGAGTCCTGGCCAGTCTCCATCATGACCCCATCTGTCTTCAACTCTAATTCCCACTGCCTTGTGGATCCTCCCCACCCCCCACCCCCTTACACCCCCTTACACCCCCTTACACCCCCTCTCTCTCCATTCTGCCCTTCCGGCTGCAGCCACGCCCCTGCCCCACTCCCTCTGCCCCAGCCTAACCCCCACTGGGCTTGCTCCCTTAAGTGGAGGGTAGGGTGGGGCTGGGACCAGAAGTGGCACCAGGGTCTGGGGGCAAGGCACAGCCAGAGTGGCGGTGGGGACAGGAAGGGTTAGGGACAAAGATGAGGGGTAGAGCTAGGACTGGTGGGTGGGCTCAGGGCACATGGAGCTGGGCCAGGACCACAGTTCATGGAGAACCAGAGAGGCATAGGGGAGGGCAGAGACTTGGAGCTAGGGTCAGGGCCCACCCCTCAATATTTTGCTGCTATGACCACGCCCACCCTAGTTCTACGCTTACCTGGCTGTGAACCCTTCCTTTCCTTCTCCCTTCCCTCGCCCTGGTCCAAGACCTGGTCCAAGATCCTGCTCCGTGCTAGCCCTGCCCTTCAACACAGTCTCAGCTCTGGCCCCGCCCCACGTGACCCAGGCCCCGCCCCTCGACTCAGACCGTATCCCCTGCCCTGGTCCTGCCCCTCAGCACCACCTCTGCTCTCCACAGCCATGTATCCCACAGCGGCCATCGCGCCCGTGGCGCACAGCGTCCCGCAGCCTCCGCACCTCCTGCAACAGCAGCGTGAAGGTGAGGCGACCCCTGCTAGCCCTACCCTCACCTGCACTGCTGACCTCACCCTCCATGGAACAGCGGCCCTTGCGGTTCCCACCCCCTATGGACGAGCGAGGAAACCCCTTTTTTGGTGCGCGTTTGTGTGAGGAGGTATCTTGGGTAAACTGAGGCCTTCCCAGTGAAGCCAAGCCTGTGGAAGGAATGTGGGAGGAAGCAGGAGTCGGAGGAGGTATCTTGGGTAAACTGAGGCCTTCCCAGTAAAGCCAAGCCTGTGGAAGACGTGAGGAAAGACGCCTGAGTTGGAGTCCTGCGACCCAGAGCCACTCACAACCTTTTCTGGCTGGGCGCAGTGATCAGAGAGTACTTAACAACCTGCCTCAGTTTCCCAATCTGCAGCTCAGGCACCCTGGCCCCACCTGTGTAGACCAGGAAGCATTGGTTCCAGGCGTATGGGTATTCTCCCCAGGAGTCCCCCCTTTTTCCCACTGCCTGTGAACCAGGAGAGGACTGGGGGAGGGGTGGCTGAGAGGGAAGGCTCTGCCCTCACCTCTGATGGGGACTTACACCCCAGTGTGCAGCCCTGACCAGTGTCCCTGGATTGCTCTCCTCTGGGCTGCGCTGCGTCCCCTGGACACTGTGCACCTCAAGCCACCAGCAGGAGGACATGTTAGTCCTGAAACTAACCACAGGGTGACCTCAGTGGACATTTGGGGCTGGCTGGCCGTCTAGGCCTCTCCCAGGCCTTCCGTCAGTTCTAGGGCAGGAGGATGGCTCAGCGGGTGAAAGCGCTCACCACGAAGCTTGGTAACCCTGACGCTGATCCCCGGAAGGCTATGGTGAATGAGCCTTCTGGGGCTCACGTGTCCCCTAAAATTAACTAGATGGACAGGCAGCCTCATTAGAATGAATGTTTCCTCTCTCTGTCTCTGTCTCTCTCTTGATACAAGGTCTCATTGTGTAACTCACACTAGGCTCATAAACACAGCAGTCCTCCTGCCTCAGCCTCCCAAGTTCTGGGATGATGGGTGTGTGGCACCAACCTGGCATCCAGGCGGCTGCTGCTTCTCCTCCTCCTCCTCCTTCTTCTTTTTGTTTTTGGTTTGTGTGTGTGTGTGTGTTGTGTGTGTGTGTGTGTGTGTGTGTGTGTTTTCCGAGACAAGGTTTCTCTGTGTAGCCTTGGAGTCACTTTGTAGACCAGGCTGGCCTCGAACTCACAGCGATCCGCCGGCCTCCGCCTCCCGAGGGCTGAAATTACAGGCATGTGCCACCACCACGCCCTGACACCAGTGCACAGCCGGGAGATGGAGGCTGGCAGCTGAGGACACAGGGCTTTGGGGGGTCACCTGAGGGCTCGTGGGGTTCCAGCACGGAAGGAGAGGCTTGCTCTCAGACTGGGGGGAACGGCATTGTGGGAGGGGATCAAGACTCTCAGGGCCCATCCCTGCTCCCTGCCACTCCCTCAGGGTATCCAGAGACCTCTCTCACCCCATCCAAAACCAGAGACAAGGACTGGACCCCAACCCAGGGGGGGGTCCGCCTCCTCTCCTTGGGGCCTTTATGTCTTTCTCTCCCCCACCTACAGGTCCCGAAGGCTGTAACCTGTTTATCTACCACCTCCCCCAGGAGTTTGGAGACACGGAGCTGACCCAGATGTTCCTCCCCTTCGGCAATATCATCTCCTCCAAGGTGTTTATGGATCGGGCTACCAACCAGAGCAAGTGTTTCGGTAAGTGGACCCGCCCACTAGAGTGAGGCCCCGCCCCCACCCCTGGAGACCCACAAGCCCGCTGTTAGCTGCGGGCCACGGCCCCTCACCAGCTCCAGAGTTACTTTGTTCCCTCAGGATTCGTGAGCTTTGACCACCCGGCCAGCGCGCAGGCGGCCATCCAGGCCATGAACGGCTTTCAGATTGGTATGAAGAGGCTGAAGGTGCAGCTGAAGAGACCCAAAGACCCAGGACACCCGTACTGACCACGCCCACAGCCCCTCCGCGCTGTGGGTCTGGCCCCAGGTGAGCCGCCAGGCGGCCCTGTGCCCTGCCCAGTCCTGGTGTCATCTAACCACCCCCCTCCCATCCCAAGCTCACTCTCCGGACCCTGGGGGTGAGGGTGGGGATGGGGGTGGGGTGGGGAAGTGACTCTCCAAGAGGCCAACTGGGGATGAAACTCCTCCCCCATTACCTTGTGGTTTGGGTGGCAGAGGGGGTGGGCCTAGGGTGGGGAATGGAGAGCTAAGGAGCTCTTACTTAGGGGGCTTACAAGGGAAAGTTTTGAAGGATGAATAGGAGTCCACTCCCGTGTCCGTGACCGGATAAGGTCTGGGGTGCAGAGTGTGATGGGCGGGGCTTCTATCCGATCCTGTGAAGCTGTTTCCCCAGCGCTAAAACCAGAGAAAGGATGCGCAGACCCCAGACCTGGGTCCCCACGCTTGAACTTGGAATGCCCAGGACTGAAACAGAGGAGATGACGACACTGTCATAGCCTCCAGTCCCCCCCCCCTCACTTCTGTCCCCACCAGCTCCCGCGGACCCCGAGAGTCCTCTCTCCTAATTTCATGTTTAGTGGGTTTAACAAAACCCAGAGCGGATGCCACTTCATAATCTCACAAAACAACGAAAAGCCAAATACGCCAAATAAATAGGCAAAAACAAAAAACAAAACCAACCAAGCAAACAAACAAAAACAAAAACCCAAAGTCAAATTTCCCTATCAACGCTCGCAGCACTTTGGGACTGAACTGATTTTACACGGTGGAATCAACTGCACAAGGGCCTCACGGGAGGCGACTGCTCAGCTGCCCAGCAGCCGCCACCTACAGAGACCCGGGATTACTTACCGAGTTTTTCCTTTTCCTTTCCTTTCCTTTTATTTTATTTTGCCAGCCCGCCCTGGGTCTGGCGGAGGTTGGCAGTCGTTAGTCCTTCAGTGTTTTCTGTCCGCTTTTCTAGGGTTTTGGGTTTTGGGGTTTTTTTTGTTTTTGGGGGGGGGGTTGTTTTGGTTTCGATTAGGAAACCTGTCAATCAGGAAGAAACCCCCAGGACATCTGCCACGTCTTCCCTTTTAACCCAGGGTCCAGTGGATCGTGTGTGCTCTGGGCTAGGGCGGGGAGGCGGGAGCAGATGTCCCCAGGCCAATGGCGAATGTCAGAACTGTTACTTTGAAAATGCTGGGGTTTTCTCGCCAGGACAAGAGTGAAGTGGGGCAGTGTTCTGTGCTCCACTCGCCTCCCCCTCACTGCTCCCCAAAGCCCCCCCCATCCTCCCCTCGTTGAGCGGTTCCCCTTCGAACCACTCCAGGACTTTTATGTAAATTACAGCCAAGTGTGGACACCAGCCCTCCCTGTGACGCCCCCTTCCCCCACCCGTCTCCCACGCACGCCCCCCCCCCCCCGCCAAATTCCGAAGCCACTAAGAGCCACATGAGGTACAGAAGGCTCGGTGGTTTGTTGTGTGTGTGGGGGGGGTGGGATTAGGAGTCTGAGCCCGGGTCTGAGGGGTCCATACACTGCCAATCAACACCCACCCCTCAACTTGGGGACACCCCCGACTGGGGGGCTTTCTAGGTCAGCCAGTAACCTTCCTTAGCCAGGACCCCAACTTCCTATTCCCCCTAGCTGCGCATAGACGTGTGCGCGTCATAGACTATATATTTTTGGAGTATGAACCACAGGGGCCAAACTCCTCGTCCAAGGCGGTGGCTCTGAGCCGGCCAATCAGCGGGGACCAAGGACAGACAGGCTGAGGCCGGCTGGACGCCGCCCCCACCGGACGCCAAACCAGGACCCCGCCAACACCATATACCTCCAGTTCTTGGGGTCTCCACGGCTGCTGCCCCCATCCTCCCCCCCCCCCTTTCCCCTTCCCGGTTTCATAGCCTTACTTGGGTGACCAGGTGTCCTTAGCTTCCAGCCGGGGAAGCCTCCTGTCCCCCACTGCACCCCCAAGTCCGTCCCACCTCCCCACCCCACCCCATCCCCGACCCCTCCAATCACCAGCCGTGAACTGAAGGTCTTGTACCTGAGGTCGCCCTGAGTCGGACGTGGCCACACCGGACTGCCAGACCCGGTTGCTGACACCACGGACTCCGCACTCTGATTTCTTTATTTTATTTATTTATTTATTTATTTATTGGTGGTCTTTTTCTGAGCAAGTGGGAACGAGACCACAGAGGAGGGGTGGGGGGGATCACTGTAATCTGCTTTTGTTTCCTAGCTGGAGGTGTGGGAGGACGTGGTGGGGGAGCCGCCCCTGTATATTACCCAGCCTGCACACCCCACCACAAAGCACAGAGTCCTTAGTTTGGACATCCCGCGGAGGGTGGGGGGCGGTCTGGACTTCCGATGTGTCCAAAAGCAAAACAAAAGAGACCTTTTTTTTTTTAATTAAGGTTTCAAAAAAATGAAAAAACAGGCAAAAAAAATGTCCTTTTTTTTGTTTCTACCAAAATGTTTGTTGACTGACCCAAATCAAAGGGGGGGGGGGGAGGTAAAGAAAAAGAAAAAAAAAAACCACCCCGATTCTGCCCACTTTGTTTCGCGTTTCCGGTTTGATAACCCCTCGTTCTGAACATTCCTACAGTGAGACTTCGTTTCGTCTACGTGTGCGAACGTGTGTGTCCGGCGCTCCGGGGTGTCGCGTGTGCCCCCCCCCCCCGCGGGCTGCCTGCTGAGTGCGTGCTGGCGTGCGCTGGCGTGCGTATCGTCTAGTTCTTGTTTACGAGCTGTAAATACCATTTTTATACTCCACACGAGAGACCCTATGTGATTTGTACGATGGGCTTTATTTCTGCTATGATGAATTTCGTGAAATTTCAAACTTCAAACAGTTTTGGGGAGGAGCAGAGAAGGCAGGCTGGAAGTGGGAGGGAATCCGGGGTTCGAGTCCCACATGCCGCCTCTTAGTGTGCGAAGGAGCGAACGTCTTAACGTCAAATCACCTCTCTTTGGTCTGGAAAAGAAAAAAAAACCTAAAAGTTTATTTAATAAAAGTTTTACTTGTTAACAGTGACTCTCTCTCACCTTGTTTTCCCGCCGTAATTTGCTCCGTTTTGGAGCTGAGTAATATTCCAGTGTGTAAATAAAGCATTTTTTCCTTAGCTGGATGTGGTGGCTACATGTCGTTAACCCCACAGGAGGCAGCCAGTCTCTCGAGTTCAGGGCCAGCCTGATCTACGCAGTGAGTTCCAGGACAGCCAAGGCTACACAAAAAAAGCCCTGTCTCAAAAACCAAAACATAAACATATGTCCATGTGGCGGGGTGGTGCCACATGCGTTTAATCCCAGCACTTGGGAGGCAGAGGCAGGTGGATCACTGTGAGTTCAAGGCCAGCCTGGTCTACAAAGTGAGTCCAGGACAGCCAAGGCTACACAGAGAAACCCTGTCTCTAAAAACTAAAAAAAACAAAAGCAAAACCAAAAAACCCCCACATGTCCAAAGCCTTTAGCAGGTTCCCTAAAAGCTGCGGAATCAACACACACACACACACACACACACACACACACACACACACACACACACCCTCCGCTTCTCCAGCAGGCATTTGGGCGGGCATCCCTTTCTTCCAGGCTGGTAGGAATGCCATCCTTACAGCCGAGGGCCAGAGTTGTACAGGGTAGGCCTGCACAGGCGCCTCTCTGCCTTAACCCATGGATATGGCACCAACAGAAATACACCTCACCCGGGAGAAACTGAGGCAGGAGCATGGAGAGATGCAGACCAGCCTGGCCATCACCATGAGATTTGGTCTGAAAACAGAACAATAAAACAGAAACTATGAGGCTAAATGAAAGAAGAAAGAGTAAATTTTAAGATAAAAATTGAAAAGGAATTAAAAATTGAGAGAAAACACCAATTCATTTCAAACAGAAATTAATTCATTTTTAGGATAAACAGCCTACAAAATGGCTGGGTGGGCTGAGGCAGGAGGAGCTTGGAGTTTCAGGCCAGCCTGGGCTACATAGAAATGTGTTGACTTCCTAAGCTTCTTGGAGAGTGAGCAGTCAGTGATCCAGTTGTCCCTGACTATGACAAACGGCAGGAAGAAAGGTCACTTGGGTACGGCCCTGTGTTCCCAGGACTGTCTCCTGCCAGCCATAAAACTGCGTGGTTTGACATCGGGCCCTGGGGATTCGAACTCTGATCCTCATGCTTCACCAGGAGCCTCCTCCTGGGCTCTGCGGGGCTGCAGCTGCACAGTCCATCACCTCCCCCCCCCCCCGCCTCCCCTGCCCCCAACAACTTCTGACCCTCAGCCTGGTTAACCAGAGGGAGGGGTCTCTGGACACCCTAACCTCACCCCCTCCTGCTGCTGGGGAAACGGAGGCACGGGGGTGTGTGAAGGCTCTCTCTGTCTGCCCCCTCCCACCCCTGTCTCCTGCTGTCTTGGCTCCACATCTGGGGTGACTGGATGGAATGGGGGGGGGGGAACAACCACAAGATGCCAAAGCAAATTACAGCTGTGGGCATGAGGGGGTTGTACAGCTGCGTACGGTGTGTGTGTGTGTGTGTGTGTGTGTGTGTGTGTGTGTGTGTGACTGTGTGGGGGAATGCGATGTGTGTGGGGGTGCAGCTGCCAGGCGTGGGGAGTGCGACTGTGGGGAGTGAGACTGTGGGGGAGGGGGATGTGGCTGCCGCAGGGGGATGGGAGGGTGCAATAGCCAGGGGTGGGTTGAAACTGGGGGGTAGGGCTCCAGGGGAGGACTTGGGCGCAGAGAGGGTACAGCTCTGGGGTGCGACTGCCAGGGGAAGGGGTATATGGCTGCAAGGAAGGGGTGCAGCTGCTGGAGAGTGTGACTGCCAGGGATGGGGGTGAGACTATGTGTGTGTGTGTGTGTGTGAGGCAGGGGGCTTGCTGTTTTGGGGGGATGCGGCTGTGCTGGAGAGGTGTATGGCTGCGGAGGGGGTTAAGGGGTGCTGGGGGAGAGGGCACTGAGCTTCTCTTTTTGGATCAACAGCCAGACCCATGTGACGTGGAACACACCTCTGTGGCAACCAGTGGGCTGTTGTCTGTCCACTGTTAGCAAAAACGCTGCCCCATGACTCAGTCAGTCAGTCAGCAAACAGCGGGCTGAGTGCTCACTCTGGCTGGCGCCATTCCTGGCACCCATGAGGACGGGCGACCCGACACTTAGCCTCTCTGAGACTCAGTTTTCTTGTCTATAAAATGAAAACAAAGAGGGGAAAACAGCAGCCAGTGCTCTGTGCGGGCGGACGAGCTGCGTGGTGCCAGGCTCCTGACTGAACCTCTCTGAGCCTCTCCAGCCTGTCCGCACAAGAGTGCACGGCAGGGCTGGGGCTTCTGAAGGAGGACCAGGAGGCCTCAGGTAGTGAAAGGAAGAAAGAGGAATCCAGAAGAGGGCTGAGCACCCAGCCAGAACCCAGTGCCCAGCGGCCCCCTCAGGGAAGAGCAGCGACGAACAGCGCACAGGCAGCTTCCCCCTGGGAGGTTCCTCTTGCAGTCTACCTTTAGTTCTTCCTGCTGCTGGTAGAGCCACACCAACCAATCCTTCCCACAGCCAGAGCCCTTAGCCTCTGTCTTGGGCACACTGTTGGTGCTCCATAAATGCACAGTGATAATAAAGTAATGAGGAGCAGGGCGTGGTGGCACACACCTTTAATCCCAGCACTCGGGAGGTAGATGCAGGCGGATCTCTGTGAGTTCGAGGCCAGCCTGGTCTACAGAGTGAGTCCAGGACGGCCAGGGCTACACAAAGACCTTGTCTCAAAAAACCAAAAAGAAAGATTCGCGATGGAATCTGCCGCCTGCCCCTCCATCTGCGCTGTGACATTGGGAGGATGAAGGAAAATACAAAAGAGCAAAAAACATTGATGATACTGGTTTGTTTTTCTTGGCATTTTACTTTTTGAAACAAGTTTTCACTTACGTAGCCAAGGTTAGGCTCAATGCGCCTGCCTCGGCCTCTTAAGTGCTGGCCTGACAGGCTCGTCCCACCTCACACTGGGCTAGTTCTTAGTTTCAGCATAAAGCCAGAAACCCAGAGAGGCTGAGCTGCTCACCCAGATTCACACAGCTTCGAGCCTGGGCACCCCAGGCGATGTGGAAGAGCCGTTGGCGTTGGCGACCCAGCACGTCCCCAGATTAGCAGGCGGGGGCAGCCGCAGTGCTTCCGGGGGGGGGGTCAGAGGGGGGGTTCATTCACAAATCCAGGGCCGCTGTGATTGCAGCTGCCTCCTGGGCTGTGGGTGGCCTCTGTCCCCGCCCTCCAGCTCGCCCTCCCTGGCCGTGTCCCCCTCCCCTTGTCCCCGGCACCCTCCTTCTACTCACTGGGCTCCACGGGACCTCCGGTGAGTCGGGGACATCTCGGCCCAGCATGGAGGTCCCGGGGCCCCCAGTGTCCGGGAAGCCGGGGGAGACGTCTGTCAAATGGCAGCTGTGCTACGACATGACAGCGAAGATGTGGTGGATGGTGAGTGCGGAGCGCGGCCGTCCCAGCAGGGGTGGCCCAGGAGGGAGTGGGGATCCCAAGCGGGAAGACCGAGGCTCAGGGCATGACAGGCTACTTTTGTGTCTTCTACCTGGGAAGGTGGCCGAGCCCACTAGGCCTCAATCTAGGGCCGGACAGGCGCCCAGCTAGACCTGGGCACACGCAGGGGCTCCGGGGTCCCGCTGTGTGACCCGCCTGAACCCCCCCCCGCCCCCTCCCCCCGCGTCTCTGTGTCCAGGAGGGAAATGCACCCACTTGGGGCGACAGTCACTGGCTGAAGGGAGGTGGCGGGATTGTTTTCCTGTCTGTGGATGTCGCCCTACACTAGGAATCCTTCTGGAAGCTTGGGGAGGGTATTGAGGGGTGGGTTTGGCTATGAGAGAGGGCAGCCACAGTCACACGTCCTGGGCATTCGTTTAGTTGCCCAAGAGCCACTTGGTTGTCTGTGCGTAGCCTCCATGTGGTTCCGGGGCACATACTGCTGTTTGACCTTGCGTTGTGTCTCACCTTCTCTGGGCCACAGGTTTGGGGGGAGAAGGGAGGTGAGGTGTGCGGGGGGTGGGGGGTGGGGGGTGGGGGGGGTGTCTCAACTTCTGCTGTGCAAGTACCAAGGACAATTGGGGTTTGAGGTAGGATGAAGGGGCCTGTGGCAGCTACTGATGTGTTATCCAGCTGAGGCAGCCGGAATCTGCAGCAACAGGCACCTCTGCGGCCCAGTCCACACAGCTCTCTCTGCGCTCAGGCGGCATTTATTGAGCACCTACTGTGTTCCAAGGTCTGTCCCCACCAGAGGCCCCCCCAGTTCCCTTGACTAGAACTCCGGGGGTGGGGGTGCGCTCAGAGAGTTAAAATAATGACGTGTAATAGATGGAAAACAGTTAGGGTGGAGGAAGTCAGGGGGCCGTAGAAAAGCGGGAAGCCAGGGCAGCCTCCCGAGACACCTGGAGATCTGAGCTAAGGTGCACGGACGATGGAGTTTGCCAGCAGAGCTACCAGAATGTAAAACCAGAGCCCAAGCAAAGGCCTCGGGGCTGAGGACAGAGCTATGCAAAGGCCCCGGGGCAGGAGGCAGCCTAGTGTATAGAGGAGGCCCCTGTGGCTGAGCAGAGGGAGGAGGAGCAGGGGACCAGGGCAGGCTGCAGGGAAGACTTTTGCTGTGACCCCAAGGGAGGTGGGAGATAGTAGTGGTGGCTGAGGAAGAGCTTACCCTGGACCTTTTTGAAAGTCCACTGGGTTCTGAGGGAGAAAGGCACAGCTGGGGTTGACGTGGCATCTGAGGGTGGTGGGGAACGCCAAGGAAGGAAGTGGGGGTGTTTTCAGACCATGAACGGGTGGGACCTGGGATTTTCTATAAGGAGCCCAGAGACCGATCTGTGAAAGTCACACAGTGAGAGGGGCAGAGAGGAAGCCAGAGGTCACAGGTCACAGGTCACAGGTCAGAGCAGGAACAGTTCAGTCTGCAGACAATGGAAGAAAAAACCCAGCCCCAGCATCCAAAAGGAGGAGGCAGGGGGATGTCTGTGAGCTCTCAAGGCTAACTTGATCTGCAGAGTGAGTTCAGGATGGCCTGAGCTACACAGTGAGACTCAAAATAAAATGAAATAAAAATGGAGGCAGCTGGCCTCGAACATCAGTGCCTGTGGAGGCCTGTGCAGGGCTGACACCAGGCAGGTGGGTCGCCCTCCATTACCTGCACTTTACCTGTGAGGCAGGGCCTTTCTGGCCTGGAGCTCGCTGATTGACTATCTGGGTCTTCCTGTCCCTGCTTCCCCAAGTGGCTTGTATCGTTTTGTTTTGTTTTCCCCGAGACAGGGTTTCTCTGTGTAGCCTTGGCTGTCCTGGACTTGCTTTGTAGACCAGGCTGGCCTTGAACTCACAGCGATCTGCCTGTCTCTGCCTCCCGAGTGCTGGGATTAAAGGCATGCGCAAACCATGTCCGGCCCCAGCTGGCTTTTGACAGGAGCTCTGGGACTCGAACCAGCGTCTGCTCTGTGCCTGCAGGCACGTCGCCGATCTACCCGGTTCCGAAGGAATTTTATTAACTGTGCTTTACACACGCGGCGACGGGAGATGGAGGCTGTGACAGCCCACTCTAGCCACCGCTGATCTGTTCAAGAACAACCCTGGCCAACTCTCCCTGCCTCAGTTTCCTCGTTTTCGGCTAGAGTAAAGGACGCATGGGTGACGTGGTCTCCACGAAGGGGCTTTCCACGGGGTGCGTCAGGAACTGCGTAACAGTCACAGAAGCTAAGCAGGAGGGATTGTGGTTAGGTTGCTGAAGGCTTCTGCAGCGGCCGCCTTCATTGGACACTGATTATGTGTCCTGGTGAAACGGGAAGCGCCGACCGGCCACGCCCGGCATTGGGGGGCAGGGGCGCTGATGTGTGGGTCAACTTCAGATCCTGCGTGCTCTGAGAAGGGGAAGGGGCGAGGATGGGAGAGTGGGGGATTAGGAAGAGAGTATGGGGGAAGTGGAGAGCGATGGGGCAGAGGTCCAGGGCAGGCGGCAGCGCCATCTGTGCAAAGGCCCTGGGGCAGGACGGAGCCTGGCATGGCGGAGGAGCTTGGAGGAGGGAGAGAAGGAGGCAGAGGCCAGGGCCGGGTGGAGGATGGCAGACAGGTGTGAGTTCCCTGTTCAGCAAGTGGCTACCTCCTGCCTTCCGCTCCTGGTCTGCGCCACCCACCACCTCCTGCGCCACACTGGAGTGCAGGGTCCCTGGTCGCTGTCTCCGCAGCCTGCGCCCGCCAGGCCGCCGCCCACTCTACCCACATCTGAAGCTCCGCGGAGCCGGACAGTCTGCTGCAAACCACGGAATGTTCCCCAGAGCGCCCGGCGGGATGTTGGGGGGCAGAGGGAGGCGGGAGACCCAGTTGAAAGACAGAGCAGGGCCAAGCTGGGGCCATGGGGCCAGCGTTGGAACTGTTGACACTCACAGCTCCAGAGGCTGGGCTCAGGGACGTCGGGCCCTCAACACGACGGAAAACATGGAAATGGAGCTGGGGGGGGGCGTGGCTCTCTGTCCGCGAGGACTCAGGCCTTTGGGGACAGAAGGACGTGGAGATGCTGACAAACCAGGGGGTAAAAACTAATCATACCCAGCAGATAGAAATGGATGGGTGGGTGGATGGACTGGTGGACCGATGGACAGACGGACGGATGGGTGGACGGATAGGTGGTTGGATGGATGGATGGATGCATCGATGGATGGATGGGTGGATGGATGGATGGATGGACGGGTGGGTGGATGGATAGGTGGGTGGATGGATGGATGGATGGACGGGTGGGTGGATGGACGGACGGACAGATGGGTGAATGAGTAGGGTGACTGACATGTTGTGCCTTCTTGGCTTATAGGGTGTTCTTGGTTTCAAACTTAGATATTTTCTTCTACATGCTTTATGCTGAGAATCCCAACACAGGGCTGGAGAGATGGCTCAGAGTTTAAGGGCACTGGCTGCTGCTCTTCCAGAGGTCCTGAGTTCAGTTCCCAGCAACCACGTGGTGGCTCACAACCATCTATAATGGAATCCGATGTCCTCTTCTGGCCTGCAAATACACATGCAAATAGAGCGTTCATATGTATAAATTATATAACCAAATAAACTTTTTTTTTTTAAATACCAACACTAGCCAGGCATCAGTAGGGCACACCTTTTAATCCCAGAATTTGGGAGCAGAGGCAGCTGGATCTTTGAGTGTGAAGCCAGGTTCAACTACATAGCTAGTTCCAGGGCAGTTCCAGATATCTAGTCTGGAAAAAAAAAAATTTTTTTTTTGAAGGAGTAAAGGAGTCAGCTCCAACCACCCTTGTTGAGAGCTGCCAGCCTGAGTTCAGCCCCAGGTCCCACATGCTAGAAGGGCATAAGAAATCCAGCTCACCGGGTGTGGTGACCCACGCCTTTAATCCCAGCACTCGGGAGGTAGAGGCAGGTGGATCGCTGTGAGTTCGAGGCCAGCCTGGTCTACAAAGCGAGTCCAGGACAGCCAAGGCTACACAGAGAAACCCTGTCTCAAAAACCAAACAAACAAACAAAAAAAGAAATCCAGCACAGTGTCCTGTGGCCCTCACACGCACAAAGCACGGACAGTTTCATTTCACAGTAGTAGCCATGATCAGATTGCTCCTCGCTTCTCACACCGTGGACCACGTAGTCCACGTTGGGGTGCAGTGAGGGCTCCACCTGATGCCAAGCTTGTTCCCTCCAGCCTCCTCTTCCTCCTTCTGCCTGCTGCGGGCACTCTCTGGGGTGATCCCTCCCCCACTGGGCTCGGGACCCACCACAGAGAAATCAGTGGAAAATTAAATGCCGCCTGTGCGCCCAGGAGCAGCCACCCCAGCCCAGCTCCTAATGACCTGTTCCTGGGGATTGTTCCCAGCTGGTGTGGCTGGGGCTGGGGCCCATGCCACCCAATTTGAGGGACACAGGCATTGTATCTGCGATGGAGGGTGCAGTTGGATGCAGCCTGTGGCATCTGAGGAGTCTGAGGCAGGGGGATGTTCTCACGGGTCTGTGGTTGGACCCACTTGGGCTCCCGTGTCTGTGGCTTCAGCTCCGAGCCTTTGGTCACGCTGCCTCTACAATCACAGCGCCGTGTCGCCTCCACACTATGATCTCTGTGCCTTGTGTCCCTGCTTGGTCAGGTGCATGAACTGGGCTGTGCAGAGTCGGGTCCTTAGGGGGCCTTTCCTGTCTGGAGTTTGGAGAAAGAAATATCTGGATTGTTGAGGAACCTGCATCTGTCTGTATACTCAGGACTCCACGGGCAGAGAGCATCTGCCTAGCACCTCATGATCATGGCATCACCCCAGTGCCCACAGGGCTGAGGCAAGTCATTCTTGGCTACATAGTGTAGACTAACTAGTGTGATCTACAGAGCAAGTTCTAGACAGCCAAGGCTAAAACACCCCAGGGACATGTGTTTTCCTGTTGATATATTTACTCATATTTAGATGGGTTGGGGTATCCTGGACTCAGCTAAGTCTGTGGCCTCCACCCACACCAAGCCAGGAGCACCCAACTCAAACAATCTCACATAGCCTAGGCCGGCCTCGAACTCACAAAGATTCACCTGTCTCTGCCTCCTTCCTGGGTACTGGGATTAAAGGCACACACCAGAGCTTTTGCACGCTGCATGGTACTTTGAGGTAAGATCTGCCCCAGACTAACTTTATGTTCAGCTGGGGTGTCCTACCTGGGCAGCGACATGGGAGCTCGTGTGTCCTGTGCTGGGCAACGCAGACTAGCGTATTCCAACCTGAGGCAACGGGTGCAATACTGCATGTGAACGCGAGAGGGGAGCACAGGACCGCGAGCTGCCATTGCCGGTTGCGCATGCGCTGCACAGCACAGGGGCACCAGGGAGATGATAGCAGGTGTCTGCTGGTGACTGCAGGTGTCTGTAGGAGTCTGTAGGTGACCTCAGGTGACTAGGTGACCTTGGGTGACTATAGGTATCTATAGGAGTATTCAGGAGACATCTGTGGATGACTGTGGGTACCTGGAGGTGACCGGAAGTGACCACTGGTTACTATAGGAGCCTGTATGCATCTACAGAAGTCTGTAGGTATTTGTAGGAGTTCGTGGATGTCTGTAGGAGTCTGTAGAAGATTGTAAGTGTCTGTAGTTGACTATATGTGCCCATAGGAGCCTGTGGGTGACTATAGAAATCTATAGGTGTCAGCAACTATAGCTGTCTGTAGGATTTGTGTCTGTAACTGTAGTTGTCTGTAGATGTCTACAGAAGTCTGTGGGAGTCTGTAGGCAAGAATGGGCGACTGTGGGTATCTATAAAAGTCAATATGTTGCCGGATGTGGTGGCGCACGCCTTTAATCCCAGCCCTCGGGAGGCAGAGGCAGGCGGATCGCTGTGAGTTCGAGGCCAGCCTGGTCTACAAAGTGAGTCCAGGACAGCCAGGGCTACACAGAGAAACCCTGTCTTGGAAAAAAAAAAAAGGTCAATATGTGACTGTGCCTGTGGGTGACTGTAGGGACCTGTGGGTGACTGTAGACAGCCATGAGTGACAGTAGGAGTCTGTAGGTATCTATAAGAGTCTGTAGGTGACAGGTGGTGTGTGGGGGTATTGTAGTAGCCTGTAGGTGTCTGTAGAAGTCTGTAGGTGTCAATAAGTATCTTTAGAAATCTAAAGGTGACTGCTGGTGTTTGTGGGTACTATAGAAACTTCTAGGTCTGTAGGAGTCTTTAGGTGACTGTAACTGTCTCTGGGTGACTGTAGGTGATCATGAGTGAGTGTAGGAGTCTATAGGTATTAGTAAGAGTTATAGGACAGTGTAGGTGTCTATAGGAATATATAGGTGTTTGTAGGTATCTGTAAAAGTCTACCGGTGCCTGTAGGTGACTGTGAGAGTCTATAGGTATCTATAGGAGTCTATAGGTATCTATAGGAGTCTATAGGTATCTATGACTATACTAGTCTGTGGCTATTTGTAGGAACCTATGGTAATTGCAGGAATCTTCTGTGGTCGTCTGTAGGAGGTTGTGGGCTGCTGTATGAGGATGTAGGTGGCTGTGGATTCTATAGATGTCTGCAGGTGTTTGTAGGGGTCTGAAGGTGACTGTGGGAGTGTATAGTTGTCTGTAGAAGTTTGAGTGCCTATAAGAGTCTATAGATGGCACTGTTTGTAGAGGTCTATAAATGTCCTTAGTTGTCTGGAGGAGTCTGTGGGTGACTGGAGGAATGTACAACTACTGTAGGAGTCTAAGGGTGTACGTAGGAGGTTGTGGGTTTCTGGAGAGGACTGTAGGTGTCTATAGGAGTCTGTATTTGTCTGCTTGTTCATAGGTGTCTGTAGGAGCATATAGGGAGCTGTAACTGTATCTGGGTAACTGTAGGTATCTGTATATATGAATCCTAGAGTCTTTGGGCTTTATGGGTACCATAGGAGTCTATACATGTTTGTAGGAGTGTGTAGATGTCCTTAGGTGTCTGTAGGAGTTGGTGTGTGTCTGTAGGTGATTCTATGAGTTTGTGCACGTCTGCAGATACCGACTGGAGCCTGAAGGCATATCTTGGTTTCTGTAAAAGTGTGTAGAAGTTTGTAGGTGATGGGAGGAGTAGGTGTCCATAGGAATATATAGAGTTTTGTGTGAATCTATAGGTGACTTAGGAGTATGTGGGTGTCTATAGGTGTCTGTAGGTAACTATACAAGTCTATGTATGTCTTTGGGAGTCTATAGTTATTGTAGCAACCTGTGGGTGCCTGTGGGACAGTGTAAGTATCTGTAGAAGTCTATAAGGTGTCTGCAGGCATCTGTGGGCATCTATATAATTCTTAGAAGTTTGAAGGTGACTGTAGGTATCTGTAGGCATCTGTGGGTGTTTGTATGCACCTATGGGTGTCTGTAAATGTCTGTAGGAGTCTTTAGATGTCTATCAGTATCTATAGAAGTCTGTAGGTATCTATAGATGACTATACAAATTTGTGGGTGTGTGTAGGAATCTATAGTTACTGTAGGAATCTATGGGTGTCTTTAGGAGAATGTGAGTATCTGTAGGAGACTGTGGGTGTGTGTAGGTATTGTGTAGGAGCCTGTGTATGTCTCTCAGAGCCTTTAAGTGTCTGTGGGTGTCTATAGGAGTCTGAAGAAGATGATTGTTGGTGTCTATAGGTGTCTGAGAGTCTGAAAGATTCTATAGATTTCTGTAGAAGTATGGGTGTCTATGGGTGTTTGTAGATTTCCGTAGGAGTCTGTGAGAGTTTGTAGAATCCTGTAGGGATTTGTAAGAGTCTGTAAGTATCTATAGGTGTCTCTAGGAGTCTGTGGCTATCTGTAGGTGTACGAAAGCCTGTACTGTCTAGAAGGGTCTGTATGTGTTTTTAGGAGTCTGCCGGTGTCTGAAAAGAGTTGTAAGAGTCTATAGCTGTTCATAGGAAGGTGTCTGTACAAGATTGTATGTCTGTGTGGGAATCTATAGGTATCTTTAAGAACGATTAGATGTTTATACAAGTCTCTAGATATTTGTAGGCAACTATGGGCATTGGTAGTTGTCTGTTGAATACTGTAGAAGCTTATAGGAGTCAGTAGAATCTATAGAAATATATAGATATCTGCAGAAGACTATAGCGGACTGTAGACAATTGTAGGTGTCTATAGGCATTTGTGGGTGTGTGTAAGGATCTCTAGTCTGTCCATTTATAGAGGAGTATATGTGCTTTTAGGTGTCTAGAAGTTTGTTGGAGTTTGTAGGCATATATAGGGGTCTTTAGGAGTCTGTAGGTGTCTGAGAGTGGCTATGAGATTGTAGGTGTCTTTGGGAGTTTTGGGGTATCTGTAAAAGTGTATGGGTGTCTGTAGGCATCTGTGGGTACCTGTAGGGATCTTTAGGTGTTTGTTGGTGTGTACAGGAGTCTGTAGAAATCTGTGGGTGTTTGTGGGTGTCTGTGTAGGGTTGCAGGTGTCTGCAGGAGCTTGTAGGTATCTGCAGGAGTGTATAGGTGTCTGGAGGAGTCTGTAGATATCTATAGGCATCACTGTGTGTCTGTTGTTCTTTGTTGGAGTCTGTAGGTATCTGTAGGCATCTTTTGGTGTCTGTAAAAGTCTGTAGGGAACTGTATGAGTCTATAGGTGTCTCTAGTAATATGTAGAAGTCTATAGGCATCTGTAGGTGACTATATAAGTCTGTTAGTGTCTTTAGGAGTCTATAGTTGCCGAAGCGACCTGTGGAGGTCTGTAAGAGAGTATAGGTGTCTGTAGGAGTCTGTAGGCATCTATAGACATTGTGGGTGTTTGTAGGAATCTATGGTTGGCTATAGGTGTCTGTAGAAACATGTAGGTGACTGTAACTAACTGTATCTGGGTGAATATAGATACCTATAGGTGACCTCGAGTGACTGTAGGGGTCTACAGATATTTGTAGGAGTCTATAGGAGACTCCTATAGTCTGTGTTTTCTGTGGGTACTGTAAGAGCCTATACATGTGGGTAGGAGTGTGCAGGTGTTCTTAGGTGAGTGTAGGAGGGTGTAGGAGTCTGTAGAAATCTGTAGGTTTGTGTAGAAGTCTGTAGGTGTCTATAGGCAGATCTTGAGTCTGCAAAGGTCTGTAGATCTCTGTAGAAGGCGATTGATAACTGTAGGAGTCTTTAGGCTTCTCTAGGCATCTGTAGGTGTCTATAGGAATATATAGTTACTGTTGCAAGCTGTAGATGTCTGCAGAAAGGTGTGGGTGCCTATAGAAGTCTCTAGGTATCTGTAGGCATCTGTGGGTGTCTATAAAAGACTGTAGGAGTCTGAAAGAAGTCAGGGTCTGTAGAGGTCTGTAGGTGTTTATAGACGTCTATGGGTTTTTGTAGTTGTCTGATGGAGTGTCTAAGTGTCTGTAGGAGTTTGCAGGTGTCTGTAGGCATTTATGGGTGCCTATAAAAGTCAGTGGGAGTCTATAGGTGACTGTAGGATTCCGTAGGTGTCTATGGAAGCCTGTTAGTGTCCATGGTGACTATACAAATGTTTAGGTGTCTATAGGAATCTATAGTTACTGTAGGAATCCGTGGGTGCCTGTAGGAGCATGCAGGTGCCTTTAAAAGTTAGTAGGAGCTTATAGGTGACTATACAAGTCTGTGAGTGTCTGTAGGAGTCTGTGGGTGTCTCATGGCATCTGTAAGTGTTTGTGGGTGTCTATAGGAGGCTGAAGGTGACTGTATGTGTCTGTAGATATCTGGAGGCATCAGTGGGTGTCTGTAAGTGTCTGTGAAATCTGTAGGTGTGTGTAGGAAATGTAGGTGTCTGGAGATGATGATATTAGTCTGAGTTTCTGTAGGAATCTATGGTTACTGTAGAAATACGTGGGTGTTTATAGGAGCCTCTGTGTGTCTTGGAGAGTCTGTAGGTGACTCTAGGTGCCCGTAGGCATCTGTGGGTGTCTGCAGCTGTCTGATGGAGTCAGCAGGTGTCTGTAAGAATCTGTTTGCATCTGCAGGAGTTTGTCAGTTCCTGTAGGTATCTTAGGTACCTATATATAGGTGAGTATAGGTGACTGTAGAAACCTGTAGGTGTCTATAGGAATATGTAGGTGCCTGTTGGGGGTTGTCTATTGGTGACTGTTGATAAAAGTAGGTGACCATGGGTGTTTGTAGGTGGCTGGAGTGACTGTAAGTGACAGTTAATGTCTGTTGAAGTTTATAGGTGATTGTGGGTGTCTGTGGGTGACTGTAGGTACATTTAGGTACCTGTAGGTGACCATAAGTGACTGTAAAATTTTGTTGAAGATGGATGGTAACTATAGGTATCTGTTAGAGTCTATAGTTGTCTCTAAGAATCTATAGGTGACTGTTGGTGGCTGTAGGTGGTTGTAGGCACCTGTAGGTGTCTGAAGAAAGTCTGTAGGAGTCTTTCAGTGTCTGGATATATTTGTAGGTATCTGGGAGTGGCTTAAGGTGATCATGAGTGAATGTAAGTGACTGTAGGTGTCTGTAGGAGTCTATAGGCAACTTTAGGTGTCTGTGGGTGGCTGTAGGTATCTGTAGGTGACTTTGGGTGACTGCAGGAGTCTCTAGGTATCTGAATGAGTTTGTAGTTGATTACATGTGTCTGTTTATAGGCAGGTATCCATGAGTGTCTCTGCACCCATCTTTAGGAATACGTAGACGTCTATAGGTGTCTGTTAGAGTCTGTAAGATCGAAGTATGGGTGTCTATAGGTATTTGTAGGATTCTGTAGCAGTCTGTAGGTGTCTGTGAGAATCTGTAGAAATCTGTATGTGCGTGTAAGAATCTGTAAGTATCTATAGGTGTCTGTAGGGGTTTGCAGGTGTCTGTAGGTGTGTGAGGAAGCATGTGAGTCTCTGTAGGTGTGTATTTAGGAGACTTGATGTCTTTACGTTCAGTAGGCGTTTGTAGGAGGGTACAGGCATCTCTGGGCGTCTGTGGGCGTCCAGAGAAGTCTGTATGTTTTCATGAGTCTGTAAGTGTCTGGAAATTTTCATAGGTGTTTTTCAAATATACGGGATCCTGTAAAAATCTGTAAGTGTCTGTGGGTTTCTAAGGGTGTATGAGATTGTAGGTGTCTTCAGGAGCTCATAGACATCTGTAGGAGTGGGTAGGTGTCTGTATGTATCTGTGTGCTTATGTAAGGGTCTGCGGTTGGAGTCTGTAGGTGTGTAGGCATCTTTTGGTGTCTATAAAAGTCTGTGGGAACCTATAGGGAACTGTAGGAATCTATAGATGTCTCAAGGAATATGTAGGTGTTTGTGGGAAGCTATGGGTGACTAGAGGAGCCTGTCAGTGTATAGGTGAGTATAAGAGTTTATGAGTGTCTTTAGGAGTTTATAGTTACTGTAGCAACCTGTGGACGTCTTTAGAAAATGTAGGTGTCTGTCAGAGACTGTGGGTCTCTGAAGGGGTCTTTGCAAGTCTGAAGGTGACTCTAGGAGTCTGTAGAGATCTGTAGGTATATGAAGGCGTATAGAGGAATGTTAATTCAGAACATGGCTGTTCTGGCAAGAGATCACATCCAAAAACCTTCTAGGTCTATGTGGTCCAGTTGGCAAGGGATCACACCCAAAGATCTATGTCTGGGGCCTGGAGAGATGGCTCAGTGGTTAAGAGCACTGTCAGAAAAAAAAAAAAGAGCCCTGACTGCTCTTCCAGAGGTCCTGAGTTCAATTCCCAGCACCCACATGGTGGCTCACAACCATCTATAATGTGATCTGATGCCCTCTTCTGGCATGCAAGGGTACATGCAGATAGAACACTCATATAAATTAAATTAAATAAATAATTTTTTAAAAAAGAAAAGAGATTCATTTTTAAAAAATATCTGTCTGTGTGATCTCGCTGGAATACAAACATGCCTTTAATCCAGGAGACAGAGGCAAACAGATCTGAGTTCAAGGCCAGCCTGGTATAGAGCAAGTATCAGGTAAAGAAAAGCTTAGGTCCAGGTGTGGTGGTACACACCTTTAATCCCAAACAATGGAGGTAAAGTTAGTTTGCAGAAGGAAGCACCCATGTCTGACAGGGATGTCTAATTGAGTGGCAGAAACGGTGATGAATCAGAGAAGATTTGACATAATAGGATACGCCCAACTCTCACGAGAAGAGAGAGGAAAGGGGAGCTATTTAAGAGGCAGTTTTACAGAGAGAGAGATGGGTTGGAGAGAGAGAGAGACAGAGACAGAGAAAGAGAGAGAGAGACAGAGACAGAGAGAGAGAAAGAGAGAGAGAGAGAGAGAGCCAGAAAATGAGACGCCTGAAGATTAGAGCAGATTGCTGAGTTAGTTTGAGGCCGAGCAGAGCAATTCTGGGTGGAGAGAGAAGCCAGATTGAATCAGTCAGCTGTGACAAAGGTTTGAGCCAGAACAGCTGAGTTGAAGCAGCCAGCCCAGAGCTCAGAAAGAACAAGAAAGGGTGAGCTCATTAAGCAGTAAGTCTCAGAGGCTAAAACATTCTAGGCCTAGGTTAGATTGTATGGAGGCTAGAAGCTTCCAGGACTAGGCCTAGGCTAGCAGAACCTTCCAGAAAACAATTGAGCCAAGAGAATAGAAGTTACTTTTGCATAGGAGCATGTAGGTGTCTGTAGGATCTGTACAAGTCTGTATTTTTCTTTTTCTTTTTTCTTTTCTTTCTTTTTTCCTTTCTTTCTTCTTCTTTTTTTTTTCTTTTTTTGGTTTTTCGAGACAGGGTTTCTCTGTGTAGCCTTGATTGTCCTGGACTCACTTTGTAGACCAGGCTGGCCTAGAACTCACAGCGATCCACCTGCCTCGCCTCCCGAGTGCCGGGATTAAAGGCGTGCGCCACCACCGCCCGGCAAGTCTGTATTTTATTGTGGGTGTCTGTGGGAGTGTGTGGATGACTGTAAGTGTATCTGGGTGGCTGTAGGTGACCCTGAGTGACTGTAGGAGTGTGTAGATGACTGTAAGTGTATCTGGGTGGCTGTAGGTGACCCTGAGGGACTGTAGGAGTCTGTAGATGATTGTAGAAGTATTTAGCTATCTGTAAAACTCTATGAGTGATGGCTGGTATCTGTGGGTTTCTGTGGGTACCAAAGTAGCCTGTACATGCTGGTAGGGGTGTGTACGTGTCCTTAGATGACTGTAGGAGATTTTAGGAGTATGTAGGTGTCTATAGAAGTCTTTAGGTGTCTTTAAGAGTTGGTAGGTATCTGTAGGTGAAATTTTTGTAGGAGTTTGTAGTAATCTGTATGTGGGTGTCTCAGTGTCTATACAAAGGTTGTAGATGTGTGCAGGAGTTCACAGGTATCTGTAGGAGTTATGTGGTGTCTGTGGGTGTCTGTAGGCATTTGTGGGTGTCTGCAGTTGTCTGTTGTAGTCTGCAGGTGTCTGTACAAGTCTGTAGGGGGTCTATAGGTGACTGTAGAAATCTGTAGGTGTCTATAGGAATATGTAGGTGCCTGTAGAAAGCTATAGGTGACTCTGGGAGTCTGTAGGTGACTATAGGAATCTGTGGGCATCTTTATGGACCTAGAGTTAATGCAGGAAACTGTGGGTGTCTGTAGGAGGCTGTAGGTTTCTGTTGAAGTCTGTAGGTGACTGTAGGCGTCTGTGGGTTTCTGTAGTTGTCTGATGGAGTCTGTAGGTGCCTGTAGGTGTATGTGAGTGTCAGCAGGAGTCTGTAGGTTTATGGAGGAGTATGTGGATGTCTTAGGGGAGTTTAAGAGACTGTTGATGTCTGAAGGTTCAGTAGGAGTCTATGGAAGATTGTAGATGTACGTAAAAGACAGTAGGTGTCTATAGGAGTCTGTAGGAGATTGTAGATGTGTGTAAAATCTATTGGAGTCTGTAGGTGTCTTTTAATTTTTATAGGAGTTTGTAGATATATATATATAGGCGCCTTTAGGAGGCTGTAGGTCTCTGTGAGTATCTGAGGGTGGCTGTATGAGATTGTGGGTGTCTATGGGAATGTGTAGGTCTTGTAGGCGTGTGTGGGTGTCTAAAGGAGTTTGTAGATATCTGTAGGCGTTAGTGTGTGTCTGTGATTGTCTGTTGGAGTCTATAGGTGTCCATAGGTATCTCTTGGCATCTGTAAAAGTCTGTAGGACTCTTAAAGGACTATAGGAGTCTGTAAGTGTCTGCAGGAATGTGTAGGTGCCTGTTGATGTCTTTAGGTTTTCCTAAGAGTCTATAGGTGTCCCTAGGAGTCTGCAGGTGGTAGGCATCTGTAGGTGTCTATAGAAGTCTGAGTGTGTCTGTAGGTGTCTGTGGGTGACTGTAGGTGAACACATGTGACTACAGGTGACCGTGAGTGAGTGTACGTGACTGCAGGAGTCTGTAGGAGTGTCTATAGGTGACTTAGGTGTCTGTAGGTGACTATGAGTGAATGTGACTGTAGGCATCTTTAAGAATCTATAGGTGACTGTGGGTGACTATAAGAGTCTGTACTTATCTGAATGAATCTGTGGTTGACTACATATGTCTGTAGGTGTTTGTAGGTGACTATAGAAGTCCATAGGTGTCTGTACCTGTCTTTAGAAATATGTAGGGGGTTATAGGTCTCTGTAGAAGTCTGTAGATATTTCTGTGAGTCTGTAAGAGTCTGTTTGCATCTGTAGAAGTTTGGTTGTCTATAGGTATTTGTAGGTTTCTGTAGCACCATGTAGGTGTTTGGAGAAGTCTATAGGTGTCTACAGGTGGCTGTAGGTGTATTTAGAAGATTGTTGATGTCTTTAGGTTCAGTAGGAGCCTGAAGGTGTTGGGTGTCTGTAGGAATCTCTAGGTGTCTAGAGAACTCTTGTGTTTTGTTTGGTTTTGGTTGTTGTTTTCTTCAGTATTTTTTGCTTTGTTTTGTTTTTTGAGGCAGGCTTTCTCTGTGCAGCCTTGACTGTCCCGGAACTCACTCTATATAACAGGCTGGCCTTGAACTCGGAGATCCGCCTGCCTCTGCCTCCTGGGTGCTGGGACTAAAGGCGAGCGCCACCACACCCGGCTGGGTCTAGAGAACTCTGTCTTTTTAGGAGTCTGTAGGTGCCTGTAGGCATTTCTGGGTGTCTATAGTTATCTGCTGGAGTCTGTACGTGTGTGTAAATTTCTGTGGGTGTCTGTAGATTCCTGTAAGAGTCTGTAGGAATATGTAGGTGTCTATAGCTGACTGCAGGAGTCTATGGGTATCTGTAGGTGACTATACGAATCTGTGGTGTCTTTAGGAATCTATAGTTACTGTAGTAACCTGCAGGTGTTTATGGTATGGTGTAAGTGTCTGTAGGAGTCTGTGGTTGCCTATAGGCACCTGTGGGTGTCTATAGGAATCTGTAAGAGTCTGAAGGTGACTGTGTGTGTCTGTAGGCATCTGTGTGTATGTGTGTGTGCATGTGTGTGTGTGTATGTGTGCGTGTGTGTGTGTGTTGGAATCTATATGGTTACTGTAGGAATCTGTGTCTGTAGGAGACTGTGGGCATTTGTAGTTTTTTTGAAGATGTCTTTAGATATCTGTAAATGTTATGGGTATCTTTCAGAGCCTAGAGTTGTCTGTGGTGTCCTTCAAAGTCTGTAGGAGTCTGAAGGCAACTGTAGGTGTCTGTAGGAAACTATGATGGAGCAGTTATATGATGGACTCTGTAGGTGCCTGTTGGCATCTCTGGGCATCAGTGGGAATCTATATAATCTGTAGGTATCTGTATGCAACTGTAGATGTCTCTAGGAGTCTGTAACTTTCTGCAGGTGATTATATGAGCCTGTGCATTTCTTAGGAATCTATAGAATTTGTGAATTTTGTGAATGTTTGTAGAAGTAGGAGTCTCTGGGTGTCTGGAAGAGTCTCTGGGTGTCTGTAGGAGTCTCTGGGTATCTGGAAGAGTCTGTATGAGTTTGTAGGGGTCTGTAGGTGACTGTAGGAGTCTGTAGGTGACTGTAAGGGTCTGTAGGTGACTGTAGGCATCTGTAGGTGACTGTAGGAGTCTGTAGGTGACTGTAGGCATCTGTAGGTGACTGTAGGCATCTGTAGGTGACTGTAAGGGTCTGTAGGTGACTGTAGGCATCTGTAGGTGACTGTAGGCATCTGTAGGTGACTGTAGGAATCTGTAGGTGACTGTAAGGGTCTGTAGGTGACTGTAAGGGTCTGTAGGTGACTGTAGGAATCTGTAGGTGACTGTAGGAGATTGTAGCATCTTTGGGTGTCTGTACTTGTCTGACTCAGTCAGTATGTGTCTGTAGGCATCGGTGGGTGTTTATAGGAGCCTCCAGGAGTCTATAGGACTCTATGGTTTTCTTTAGGCATCTGTTTGTGTCTGTAGGAGTCTGTTAGTGCCTGTAGGTATCTTCAGTACCTATAGCTGAGTTTAGATGACCACAGGTGGCTGTAGGAGTCTGTAGGTATCTGAACAAGTCTGTAGTCTACGACATGTGTCTACGGTGTGTCTTTAGGTGACTGTAGGAGGCTATATGTATCTGTAAGAATCTGTAAGTGCCGGGCATGGTGGCACACACTTTTAATCCCAACACTTGGGAGGCTGGGATCTCTGTGAGTTCAAGGCCAGTCTACAGAGTGAGTCCAGGACAGCCAAGACTACACAGAGAAACCCTGTCAAAAAACAAACAAACAAAAATCTTTAAGTGTTTGTAGGCACCTGTGACTATCTGTAGGAGTCTGGCTATCTACAGGGGGATAAAGGAGTACATGGTATCTGTAGGTGTATTTAGGAATCTGTCGATGTCTGTAGGTTTAGTAGAAATCTCTAGGTGTCTGTAGGCATCTGAGTGTATTTGTAAGACTCTGGGTATCTGTAGGTGTCTGTGGGTGTGTGTAAGAGGCTGTATGTGTTTGGGGGAGTCTGTATGAATATAAGAGTCTGTAGGTATCTGTGGGTGCCTGAGGCTGTCTATAGGAGACTGTAGGTGTCTGTAGCAGGCCATAGGTATTTGTAGGAATTGTGTGTGTCTATAGGAGTCTATAGATATCTGTAGGCATCTGTGGGTGTCTGTAGTTGTTCTATTGGAGTCTTTAGGTATCTGTAGACTTCTCTTGGTATCTTTAGGTGACTTAGGAGTTTATAGATGTCTGTAGGATTATGTAGGAGCCTACAGGTGACTGTAGGAATCTGTAGGTGTCCCTAAGTGTCTGTAGGATTCTGTATGTGTCTATAGGCATCTGTGGGTTTCTGTAAAAGTTGGTACGAGTCTGAAAGTGACATCAGAGTTTATAGGTATCTGTAAAATCTATAGGTGTTTGTAGAAGTCTTTAGATGTCTCTAGGTATCTATAGGTAACCATCTGAGCCTGTGCATTTCTGTAGGAATCTACAGTTACTGTAGCAACCTGTGGGAGTCTGTAGGTTTATGGAGGAGTATGTGGGCGTCTATAGGTGTGTTTAAGATACTGCTGCTGTCTGTAGATTTAGTAGGAATATCTAGGTGTCTATGTGTGTCTAGAGGAATCTGTGTTTGTTTTTAGGAGTCTGTAGGTGCCTGAAAAAGTTTGTGTGTGTGTGTGTGTGTGTGTCTGCTGGGTGTCTGGGATATTAGGTATTTGCAGGATTTTGTAGGTATCTGTAAGAATGTGTGAGTTTCTTGAGTTTATAGATGTCTATAGCTGTTATTTTTATAAAACGGTGTTTGTTTCACTTAGCTTATTTCTTAACCTGGCTATCACACAAATAATTGAGATTCTTTCATAATACAAGGCTTCACAACACAACCTGAGCAGTGTAAGTCTGTCCTTAACCCTATTTGCTATTTTGTCTCACTCCCAGCAATATTTGCACTTGGTAGCCTTCCTCAGCTCTAGCTCCGTCCTCATCTCTCTTGGGCCTCTCCCCGTGTGCGAATCCTCTCACTGAATCCCCCTGCTTCTTCTCCTAACTCCTCCTCCCCTGGCTGGCAGGAAGTCCAGCCCTATTCTCTCCCCTGTTCATTGATTGGCTGGAAGCTGCTTCATTGACGCAACGGGTGGACAATTGGGGAGCAGAGTTTACAACAGTTAGACAGGAAATCAGAATTTAAACTACACAATAACTTTATGTCTACATGTAGGCACTCATGGGTGTCTGCAGTTGTCTGGTGGAGTCTGTAGGTATCTGATGATATCTCTTGGTGCTTGTAAAAAGTCTATGTGTGGCCGGGCGTGGTGGCGCACGCCTTTAATCTCAGCACTCGGGAGGCAGAGGCAGGCGGATCGCTGTGAGTTCGAGGCCAGCCTGGTCTACACAGTGAGTCCAGAACAGCCAAGGCTACACAGAGAGACCCTGTCTCGAAAAACCAAAAAAAAAAAAAAAGTCTATGTGTGTCAGCCAAGGGTGGTGGCGCACGCCTTTATCTCAGCACTCGGGAGGCAGGTGGATCGCTGTGAGTTCAAGGCCAGCCTGGTCTACAAAGAGACTCTAGGACAGCCAAGGCTACACAGAGAAACCCTGTCTTGAAAAAAAGTCTATGTGTGTCTATAGGTGTCTATAGGAGTTTGTAGATGTCTGTAGGTGACTATAGGACTCTGTGAGTGTCTTTAGGAATCTATAGTTACTTAGCAAACTGTGGCTGTTATATAGGAGTCTAAAAGTGTCTATAGACACCTGTGGGTGTCTATTGGTGTCTTTAAGAGTCTGAAGGTGACTCTATGTGTCTGTAGGTGATTATAGCTGTCTGTGGGTGGCTTTAAATACCTGTAGCTGCCTGTAAGTGACTATGGGTGCCTGTAGGGTTTTATAGGTGATAGGGGCTATCTGTTGGTGTCTGTAGGTGACTGTAGGAATCTATAGGTGTCTGTAAAAATCTATAAGTATCTGTAGGAGTCTGCTGGTTGCTGTAGGTGGTTGTAGGTTTCTGTGGTATCTGCAGGAGTCTGTATCTATAGAGCACTTTTAGTGTCTGCAGTTCTCTGAGGGGGTGAATAGGTGTTTGTGGGTGACTGTAAGTTTTTGTTGGATTCTATAGGTGACCACAGGTGACCATGGGTGACTGTAGGCGGTTGTAAAGTATCTGTAGGCATTTGTTCATGAAGGCTGGTATCTGTGGGTAACTCTAGATGACTATAGAACTCTGTAGGATTCTATAGATATATGTAGGAGTCTGTGTGTCTGTAGGAATGTATAGTTACTATAGGAATCTGTGGGTGCCTGTAGGAGGCTGTAGGTGCGTATGGGTAATTATAGGGGCCTGTGGCATCTGTAGGAATCTATAGGTGTCTGAATCTATAGGTGTCTGTAGAAATATGTAAATTCTGTGGGTGACTGAGGGTGTCTGCAGGTGACTTGGTTACCTGTAAGTGACTATAGGTGACAACAGGCATCTGTAGGAGCCTGTAAGTATCTGCAGGAATTTGTAGGTGACTGCTAGTGTCTGTGGTGTTTATATGAATCTATAGGTGCCTGTAGGTGACTGAAGGTACAAGTAGGTGACTCTGAGTGACCATGGATGACTATATGAGTCTTTAGGTATCAGTTAGATCTGACTATTAGTGTCTGTGGGTATCTATAGGTGACTGTGGGAGTCTATGGGTGTTGGGTAGTCATAGGAATATATAGGTGCCTTTAGGGTGTGTGTGTCTGTAGGTGACTATGGTAGTCTGTGAGTATAGTAGGAGTCTGTAGCTGTCTGTGGAGTCTATGTTTGTCTGTAGGAGTCTGTGAGTGACTAAAGGTAAAAGTATGTGATTGTGGGCAATTATAGGTGACCGGGAGTTTCTATAAGTGCCTGTAGGAGTCTGTAGATTGACTATAGATATCTGTAGGTGACTGTAGACACTTGTAGCTCCCTGTTGGTGACCAAGGGTCACTGTAGCAGTTTGTAGGCGATGGCTGGTATCTGAAGGTGATTGTAAGAATCTATAGGTGTCTGTAGGAGTCTAATGGTGTTTGAAAAAGTCTTTGAGGGAGATCCAGGTGTGGTAGTGCGCACACCTTTACTCCCAGCACGCGGGAGGCAGAGGCAGGCGGATCTCTGTGAGTTCGAGGCCAGCCTGGTCTACAAAGCAAATCTAGGTCATCCAGGGCTACACAGAGAAACCCTGTCTCGACAAACAAAGTCTTTGAGGGTCTAAAGGAGTCTGAGAGAGTATCTGTAGGTAAACATCTGTGATTATAGGTGGCCGTGAGTGACTGTAACTGTAGGTGTCTGTAGGCATCTGTGGGTGTGTTTGTAAAATCTGGAAACTATGGGTACTTGTAGGTGACTCTAAGGGACAGTGACCAGGAATGACTGTGAAGTCTATAGGTGCCTGAGAGTCTGTAAGAGTCTGTGGGAGTTTGAGTATCCATGGGTGTCTGTCGGTTTCGGCGGGAGTCTATAGGTGACTGTAATTGTCTCTAGATTACTCAAGGTCCCTGTAGGTGACTGTAGGTGACCACGAGTGACTTAGAAGTCTATAGGTATTTGTAGTAGTCTCTAAGTGGCTTTTTGTGTCTGTGGTGTCTGTGGGTACTGTAGTAGTCTGTAGGTGTCCTTAGACGTCTTGAAGGGTCTATAGAGTCTATCAGTGTGTCAGTAGGAGTCTGTAGGTGGCTGAAGGTGACTATAATAGTCTGTAGGTGTTTGTAGAAATCTATAACTTTTGTAGGTGTCTATAGATGTCTGTAGGAGTCTGTGGTTGTTTGTAGGATTCTGTAGGTGTCTATAGGAGTCTGTAGGTGTTTGTAGGTATCTGTACTCTCTGTAGGAGTCTCCACATGTTTGTGGGATTCTGTACATGTCTGTAGGTGATTATAGGAATCTGTGGGTGTCTATAGGTTTTCTTGGTGATCATGGGTGACAGTGAGTGACTGTCAATGAGTATAGGTATCTTTTGAAGCCTATAAGTGGCTGTGAGTGACTGTAGGTACCTGTAGGTGACTCTAGGTGACCACTGGTGACTGAGACTATAAATATCTGTAGGCGTCTATATGTGACAGCTGGTGTATGTGGTGTTTATAGATGACTGTGGGAGTCTATAGGTGTCTGTAGGAGTTTAGATGTCTACAGAAGTCTGTCTGTTTCTATAGGTGTCTTTAGGACTCTGTAGGTATATATAGGTAACAATAGGAGTCTTTGGGTGTCTGTAGAAATGTATAGTTACTGTAGGAATCTATGGGTGTCTGCAGAAGTCTGTACGTGTATGTACATGTCTGTAACTGACTCTGGGTGACTATAGGTACCTGTAGGTGAGTAAAGTGACTTAGGAGTCTGTAGGTATCTGAAGGAATCTGTAGGTGACTGCTGGGCATCTGTGGGTATCTGTGGTACTGTAGTAGTCTATATATGTCAGTAGGAGTCTGTAGGTGTCCTTAGGTGTCTGTAGGAGTTCTATAGGTGATTATAGGAGATTATAGCTATATGGAGGAATCTGTAGGCATCTGTAGGAGTATGTGGGTGTCCATACATTTCTGTAGGCGTCTGTTGGTATCTGTAAGTTTCTGTAGGATTCTCCAAGAGTACATATGCGTCTGTAAGGTTCCATAGGCTTTTGTAAGCATCTGTAGGTTGTGTAGGTGATTATAGCAGTCTGTGGGTGTTTGTAAGAATATAGGTTTGCAGGAGTTTCTCTGTGTGTATAGGGCTCTATGAGTTTCTGTAAAAGTTATGGGTGTCTCTAAGAGTCTGTAGGAATCTATAAGCATCTGTGGTTGTCTGTAGGTTTCTGTTGGTGTCTGTGAGTGACTTTAGGTGAATGTAGGTTCTTGGCGTGACTTTAGGTGACTGTGAGTGACTGTAGCCATCTGTAGGCACCTGTGAGTATCTGCAGGAGTTTGTTAGTGTGTATAGATGTCAGTAGGAATCTATAGGTGTTTGAAGTGTTGGTAGTTGCCTGTCTATAGTAGTTTGTAGGTGTCCGTAGGAGTCTACAGTTGTCTATAGGTGACTATAGCTGTCTGTAAGACTGTTGTTGTTTTCTGTGGACATCTGTGAATGTCTGTAGGAGTCTGTAGATGTCTGTGTGTCTGTAGGATTCAGTCTCTTTATGACTCTATTCAGTTTTATAGGTGACTATAGGGGTTTGTGGGGACTTAGGTATATGTGGGTGACTTTAGGTGAAAACAGGTGACTGTAGGAGGCTATAGTATCCATAGGAGTTTGTATGTGACTGCTGGTGTCTGTTGGTATGTATAGGAGTCTGTAGGTGTCTATAAGTGACTGTTGGTGTCTATGGGTGACTAAGTGTATCTGCAAGTGACTCTTGGTTAGAATGGGTAACTGTATGTGTCTTCAGGTATCGCTAGGAGTCTATAGTTGATCACTGGTGTCTGTTGGTGACTATAGGAGCATATAGTTGTCTATAGGGGGTTTTGGTGTTTATAGGTGTCTCTATGTGTCTGCCCTGCCACTTCCTTCATATTAGATAGTTTTTCCTTCTGGGGTCTCTGATGGGGTTGAAGACTAGATAGCCACAGTATTAATATAAGTTTACTTTTAAAAACATAAAACAAGCTGGGCGTGGTGGCGCACGCCTTTAATCCCAGCACTTGGGAGGCAGAGGCAGGCGGATCACTGTGAGTTTAAGGCCAGCCTGGTCTACAAAAGTGAGTCCAGGACAGCCAGGGATACACAGAGAAACCCTGTCTCAAAAAACCAAATAAATAAATAAATAAATAAACAAAACAAAACAAAAAATCCTTTAGATATTAGGATAACTCAGTAGCATAGGATAGATAGTGGAATAATTTCTTAAAAATTGTTAACTACAGCCAGGTGTGATGACGCACGCCTTTAATCCCAGAACTTGGGAGGCAGAGGCAGGCGATCGCTGTGAGTTCGAGGCCAGCCTGGTCTACACAGTGAGTCCAGGACAGGCAAGGCTACACAGAGAAACCCTGTCTCGAAAAACAAACAAAAAAAATTGTTAACTACAAATGGACTGACTGGTCCTTGTAAATGTGACTTACTGGATAATTCTTATAATTATTTTGTTGTATATAGCTTATTTTATTTACTAGAAAGGGGAAGATAGAGGAAAGATAAACATGCTTTTGTTTAGATCACAAGTGGGGGATGAGAAAAAGACTTGTGAGAGAGCAGGTGATGTTTATCCCCTTAAAAGTAAAACCACTGTGTGGGTGAGATTAGGTGTTAACCAACTGAAAAACACCTCTGAGAGGAGGTATAAATGTGAGCCAAAAACAGAAGGTGGGGCCTTTGGAGACTTGGGATAGTTTTAGCTGTTCATCACTCCACTTTGAGATGCTCCTAGAGAGACCCGCTTGAGGGAAGGCTTCAGGGCTCCGGGCTCCGGCTGAGGTTTTAGGTTCTGGTTGCTCCAGGTTCCAGCTGCTGATTATGCCAGAATTGTTCCTTGGAACTTATATCCTTATGGTTTTATTATTGTATTCTTTAATCTTCTTTTCCTGTTGTTTAGGTTAGTTGGGTTATAAGTGAGGTACTCTCGGTTAATAAGTTCATAATAAATATATTTGCTAAGAAAATTGAGCCTACATATGTGTCTGTGGGTGACTATAAAAGTCTATGGGTGTCTGGAGGAATCTCTAGTTATCCGTAAGAATTTATAGTTGTCTATAGGTGAATCTAGCTCTCTGTAGGAGTCTGTGGGTGATTGTAGGTAACGGTGGATTATTTCAGGTGGCCACAAGTGACATTAGGTATCTATAACAGTCTTTAGGTGATAGTGTATGGGGGTGTCTGTGAGACTGTTTATATGGGTCAGTTAGAGGTCTGTAGGTGTCTCCTTAAGTGTCTGTAGGTCTCTATAGAAGTCTATAGGTGTCTGTGGTAGTCTGTGGGTGTCTCTATGAATCTATGGATGTCTGTAGGTGATGACAGGTAAGAGTCTATGAGTGTCTGTAGAATTCTATAGGTGTATGTATGTGCCACGGATCTATAGAGACCTGTAAGTATCTGAAGTGAGTATAAAACTCTGTGGCTGTCTTAGGAAGACAGAGTTGTCTGTAGGAATCTGTATAGGGGTCTGTAAGTGACTATAGCTGACCGTAGGAGTCTGTGGGTGTCAGTAGGAGTCTGAAGGAGTCTATAGGTGTCTTTAATGTCTGTAGGAGTCTGTCAGAGTCTCTAGATGTCTGCAGGTTTCTATAGGCATCCTTGTGTTTCTGTGGGAATCTGTAGGTGTGTGTAAATGTAGGTGTCTCTAGGTATCTGTTTATATCTGTAGGTTTCTGTAAATGACTTTGAGTCTGTGGGTGTCTTATAGAAATTGACAGGTACTATAGCAATCTGTGGTGCCTTAGGGGACTAGGGTATCTATATGAGAGTATAAGTGTCTGGAAGAATCTGTAGGTGTCTGTAGGTGTCTGTACATAGATGTATGTACAAGGTTGTAGGGTTCTGTAGGAATCTGTAAATGTCTGTAGAAGACTATAGGTGTCTGTATGTTTTGTGAGTGTCTGTGGGTGCCTATAAGTGCGTGTACGTGTCTGTAGGGGTTTGTAGGTGTCTATAGGAAGCTGTATGTGTCTGTAGAAGTTTTATGTGGCTGATGGTGTCTATGGGTGACAGTAAGCACTTTCAGGTGACTGAAGGTGATTTTATGTGACTGTAGGGCACTTCAGGTGAATCCATGTGCATTTGAAGAGCATGTGACCTGGGGTACCCTACATTATTGTATTTCTGCATAGTTTTTATTGGGGTTAACTTTTTCTGCAACTCTAAGCATAAAGCTGTGGTCTCCCTCATATGAGACATAGACCTCACCACACCCCCAGCTCTCCCACTGGGGGATTCTAGGCAGGGCTGGACCCTAACCGCACCCCCAGCCCCTCACTGGGAGATTCTAGGTGGAGCTCCACCCCTGACCACGCCCCCAGCCCCTCACTGGGGGATTCTAGGCGGGGCTCCACCATGACCACGCCCCCAGCCCGGCACTGGGGGATTCTAGGCGGGGCTCCACCCCTGAGTTGTGTGGCTGTCCTGTTTTTCATTGCCCAGGCTAGTCTAGAATTGATAATGATCCTGCTTCAACCTCCCGAGTAACTCAGATGACAGTCCTTCCCCAGGACTGTGTGCTGCTTGTAAGCTGAGTGTCAGAAAGCTATCTTAAAGGAGATGGCTCAGTGGCTTAGAGCACTTGTTCTTCCAAAGGAGCTGGGTTCAATTTCCAGAACCCACATGATGGCTCACACCATCTTTAATCCCAGTCAGGGGATCCAACACCCTCTCCCCATCTCTGCACGCATGTATACAAACATCCATGTAGGCAAACACACGCACGCACACACACACACACAACCCTGCAGCTTGCTTCCCCTTGCTTCATATGTTCTGTGCATATAGTGAGGGGTGCCATGGCCGATTCCCCGCTCTGTGCAGAGAGTATGAAGCAGGGAAGAGCAAGCTGCACACATCTTCCTGTAACTCGAAAAGGAGAATGTGAGCGTGGATTGGCTCTCCACCAAAACCTGCCCATTCATTTGACTTGGAGGGCTGTGTGCATGAGGGTTGAGTGTGCAATGTGCCTTAAAAGGGGCAGAATAGGCCAGCACTGGCTGTCCACCAGCATTTAATAAAGCGCCTGGCTGTCTGTGCTCTGCCTGCATAAATAGACACATGCACGAGTCTGCTGCACAGGTGTGTATTGGAATAGGGTAGTCTTATACAGCGAGTACATTCCAAACTCTCTCTCTCTCTCTCTCTCTCTCTCTCTCTCTCTCTCTCTCTCTCTCTCTCTCTTTGGCTTTTTCGAGGTAGGGTCTCTCTGTGTAGCCTTTGGCTGTCCTGGACTTGCTTTGTAGACCAGGCTGGCCCTGAACTCACAACGATCTGCCTGCCTCTGCCTCCTGAGTGCTGGGATTAAAGATGTGTGCCACCACACCCGGCTCCAAACTCTATATTTTAACTGGAAAGAATTGGGGGTCGTCTTATACACCAAGAAATTTTATATAATATATATTTTAGAGTCAGGGTCTCTCTGTGTAGCCCTGGCTGTTCTGGAACTCACTCTGTAGACCAGGCTTGCCTCCAACTCACAGAGATCTGCCTGCCTCTGCCTCCAGGAGTGCTGGCATTAAAGGTGTGCCCCACAATCACCCGGCAACATCAAATAAATTTTTTATGTTTATTTTATTATTTTTTTAATAGGGACAGAACACAAGACATGAAGAAGGAGAGCAAGTCTTTGTAAATAAATTTTTTTAAGGGAGGATAGTTGTGGACCAAAACGGTCTCCATGACAACCTCACATGGCTCTTGAAGAGAGGAGGCATCCATAGACACCCTATGGAACTAGTGAGTCTGGCTATTTGCCAATAAAACTTTATTAATAAATTGGGTGTCCACAATCTGGGAGTAGAATTCCATCTCCTCTCCTGAACCTCGGTTTATGCTCATAAAGTCTCACTGGTTGTGATCTATCCCACCACCCCCATGAATAGTTAGCTGCGTCGTCACTGCCCTTTGCCAATGGACACACACACGTAGTAATACTCCTTGGCAGCAACAAGGAGACAAGTGTGTGACCAGAACCCTGGATTGTGGTCTCACCCAGCAAACATGGTTGCCACCCCTCATTGGCCCGAGTATACCTGGGGACTGTAATTTGACACGGGGTCCTCCCCTCCCCCCTTCCTGTACTTATCAAGGACTCCTCGTTCAAACTGCGTAGGGCGCGGGTGGCATTTACCTGCCGTTGCAGCAGTCGAGTTCTCCGTGGCCACAAACCTACGAATTATGTTTCTAACCCCACTTCAAGCTTCTGGGTTGGACTGTTATTCAGTGCCAACTATATACCACACACGCATTCATTTAGCGCCTACCTTACACCAGGCTCCGAACTCATTACCCCACACAGCCACCCCTTGCAAATCTATTTCCCAGGGACCGCAGTCTTGTGTGGATTCAGGGTCCCAAGAGGCTGTGCATCAAGCCCCGCATGCGCCCCAGCCAGGTGAAACAGTTCCAAGAGCGTCATGCCCCTGCGCCCAGTCTTCCTACTTGGCAGTTGGCCAGCTGGACTCAGCCTTCTGCACAAACATCCATCACCAGGGGTGGGGGAGGGCAGGCTGGGGAGGGCGGGGCGGAGGAGGGGCCAGTGCCTCTGGGACAAGCTTTGTGTATTGCAGAAACTCATTTCTGCCCTCAGTCTGCTCAGCGCCCGGCCTGTTGCTCTTTGAATCATCTTTCAAAGGCTTTTAGGTCAGGTCACTCCCAGGCTGGCCTCTAGAGGACACAAAGCCTTGGTCCACCCTGTGCCCTGGCCACTCCACTGTTCCAAGCGGGATGTTTGTACCTCCGCAGTCACCTCCTCAGACCCCATCTGAGTCTCAGTTCCACCCGCCCCGCCCCCACCCCCAAAGGAAACATTTTTAATAGCCTTGAGTCTAGCCTCTGCGAAGTGCAACTATTTAGTACCAATTGCATCCCTGATGACCAACTAGCGGAGGCCACCCACGTGCCTGACGTGCAACTATTTAGCGGCAATTGCATGCCAGGCTTGTCCAAACAAGGCTCATGAAAAAGCCGCACAGTAAGAATTCACGTAACCCCAGGATGTGCCAACGCCCATCCCTACCCCATGGCAGGACACCTGGGTGGAAGTGAGCCTCGGGCCGGGTATGACACATGGCAGCCCAGGTGCAGGATCACCCATCTGCCTACACGCCCATCGGTTGCGGACCCACAGTAGGACCGGCACCATGACGACACGGATGAGAACAGGCGTGAAGCTCTGGGACTTTCACACAAAGGACACCTGGGTGACCTTGCGTGAGTCCTCAAGACCCCATCTCCGTCCTCCCCCCAGTTCAGGGAGCTGGATTTGATGATCACTGTTTCTGATGGCCAGGCTTGGCTTCCCCGCCCTGCCCCCCCCCCCGACCCCCACCGTGGGAGATGGACCCAGTGACACCAAACTGTTTAGCGCAGCTGCACGGGAAGCAGAGGCCGCAAGATGAGGAGTTCAAGGCCAGCCTGAGCCTACAAGAGGCAAAATGTGCCGGTTGTGGTGGCGCATGCTATTAGGATTTGCTGAAGGAGGCAGAGGCAGGAGCATCATGAGTTGCAGGCCAGACTGGGCTACACATTTTTTTTTTAATGGGCTGCCAGCATTTGGGAGGCAGAGGCAGGTGGATCGCTGTGAGTTCGAGGCCAGCCTGGTCTACAAAGTGAGTCAAGGACAGTCAAGGCTACACAGGGAAAACCTGTCTCAAAAAAAAAAAAAAAAAAGGGCTGGAGAGATGGCTCAGAGGTTAAGAGCACTGCCTGCTCTCCCAAAGGTCCTCAGTTCAATTCCCAGCAACTACATGGTGGCTCACAACCATCTATAATGAGATGGGCGGTGGTGGCGCACGCCTTTAATCCCAGCACTTGGGAGGCAGAGGCAGGGGGATTGCTGTGAGTTTGAGGCCAGCCTGTTCTACAGAGCAAGTCCAGGATAGTCAAGGCTACACAGAGAAACCCTGTCTCAAAAAAAAACAAAACAAAAAAACAAACAAACAAAAAAAGGCTGGAGGCGTGGTCAGGGGTGGGGCCTTGTCTAGACGCCGCAGGAAGGGAGGGGCTGTGGGCGTGGCCTGCGTCAGGCCCTTGGTCTTTCAGATTTCCTACTGTCCAGCTGGACAAACTGAGACTCCTGGCTCAAAGCCACTCACAGGCAAAGCCGGGCCTTAAGCCTTGCGTGGGGTGTGGCCTGCGCCCCGCCCCTCGGTCTGGTGTAGGGTGGTCCCCAGAGGTAGAGCATTAACGTCACCGCCTCTGTCCTCAGCTCCCCTAGAGACTTCAGTTGTACGTCTGTGGGGGCGGGGGCGTCTCCCACCACTGTCTCAGCCACAGTGCTGCCGGAAATCAGTGTGCCAGCTTCCTCCCTGCAGGGCAACCCGGACTTCCTGTCATGGCCACTCACTGGCCCTGGTGCCAGCACCTGGCCTGCCTTCCCCTGTGTTCAGAGCGGTGTCCCGTGTCCTGTGTCCGGCGGTCTCTGGCCTCCACTGATCAAGGAGCCAGAACATGGGCTATGTTCTGTATCATCCTCCCGGCCCATCAGATGGGGATACTGAGGCACAGAGCGTGGCCTTCAGGTGGCTGGGGCCAGGGGAGGGGAGGCGCTGTGGCATCTAGCCGTCATGCCAGCACCCGCCTAGAAAGCTCCTGCACCTCCTGCCTCAGTTTCCCTCTGTGGGGCGAGAGTCCGGCCTCCTCAGCTGGCCGTGCTGGGTGGCCCGGGTCCCAGCATGTGCTGGCAGCTCTCGGGTTCCAGGCTGCTCCGTGCCTACGCCCAGCTGTGTGTTGTGCCAGGCCCTCTGGGCAGGGATGCTGGGAAAATGAGCTTGGCCTCAGCCGCTGCTGCCCTTTAGCTGGAGAGAAACGTGCAGAGAGGAGAAAAGTACCAGTTCCTCTCCTGCTTCAGACACCCGCAAAGCTGCAAGTTCTACTAGCTGTCCAACTAGGGAAGGGAGGTGCATCGATTGATCACCTCTCCTCGCCCACAGCACAGAGTCCTCCCGAGCTCCCGCTCAGCGAGGCTCAGAGACCCCAAGGGTGAATCCCTGAGTCACACAGTAGAGCCAAGCACGGGTGAGGGCAGTGCCAGGAATAAAGATGGGATCAGCGGCGTCAGGGGCAGCTGCCAGCAGCGACCAATCAGACGCCTCAGAGCTGCAATCTGACCAATCAGAAGCCAAGTTGGCAGACCCTTGGCCAATAGACTATCGCGAGGAACCGGGTCCCGCCCCCAGGTGACAGGGTATGGGAGGGACTTGTCCCGGTTGCAGTGTGAGGCCCAGGTTCCTCCCCATCTCCCCTAGCGCCTAACCGACCGACAGACAGACGACAGACACCTGCGCCTGGTTGATATTCATTCAAAGTCATCTCTGCTTTTGAGTCACAGGTTCGGACACCCTAAAAATGTCCTGTCCTCCAGGCTCCCAGCAGGGTAACCGGTTCATGACTCCTGGTCCTGGTCACACTGGCTGCTGCCACGCGAGAAATGTTCCTCCGCGGGACTGGCCTCTGCGGCCCTTGTTTCCTGGTCTGTGAAATGGGTCTGAATGTGTGTCCAGGCGGTAGCCCACTCATGACATCCAGCCTTGAGGCTCAAGCAGAAGGTTCTGGAAGGTCAGCCCGGGCTACACAGTGAATGGGCCAGCCTGGGCTATAGAATCAGAACTTGTCCCCCAAATTGAAAGTCAACAGAGAAGGTGGCTGTGGGGTGCTTGCCCAGCGCATGCACGCAGAGTTTTAAAAACCACTGTAGAATGGGGGTGGTGTTGTTTTCTTTTTTGGTTTTTCGAGACAGCGTTTCTCTGTGTAGCCTCAGCTTTTCTGGACTCGCTTTGTAGATCAGGCTAGCCTCGAATTCAGAGATCCACCTGCCTCTGCCTCCGGGGTGCTGGGATTAAAGGCGTGCGCCACCATGCCCGGCCGGTAGAATGGGGTCCCCTTCTTTTTGTAGTAAAGAGCTCAAAGGTCAAACCCACTATAGGTCAAAGTTCACAAACCCAAAGTATAACCCCCCAAACTCGGCAGTTCTTTGCTGGGTGACTTTGGACCCATCGCTCACCCTCTCTGTGCTTCTGTGGCCTCATTCATGAAACAGAAATGAAGACAGAACAGACCTGAAGCTCTCTCTGTGCCCTAGGCTGGCTTTGAACCTGCTCGCTAATCCTCCTGCCTCAGCCTCCCCAGTGCCGGGGCAGGATGGCAGGCAAGTGTCACTGCAGGGACAGAGCTGAGCAAGTGGCACACAGCCTGTCTCAGACCTGAACACACTTACTCCCCGGTTTTTACAGAACAAAACGCTGCCTGACCTGGGCGTTACCGTGCGACCAGGCATTGGCTGGTTTCACCGTTTACAGGAGGCTCTGGTCTGTGTAGCCCAGGCTGCCCTGGAAGTCGCCACCGTTGGGACTCAGTTTCCCATCTATAAAGGAAGGATCTTGGGGAAGGCGTCTCTAGGACCAAATGAGCTGATATTTGAAAGGCCGGGTGGCGCATGCCTGTCATCACCTGGGGATTTTAGACAGGGAGGGCTGTCTCTGTGTGTGTCTCTTTCTCCTCCTCCTCCTCTTCTTCTGTTTTGGTTTTTCGAGACAGGGTCTCTCTGTGTAGCCCTGGCTGTCCTGGACTCACTTTGTAGACCAGGCTGGCCTCGAACGTCACAGCGATCTGCCTGCCTCTGCCTCCCAAGTGCTGGGATTAAAGGCGTGCGCCACCACATCCTCCGCCGCCTCCGCCGCCTCTTCCTCCTCGCACAGGGTCTAAGTGTGTCGCCTAGGCTGGTTTTGAGCTCGCCACCCTGCCGGGCTGCCCTCCCTTCTCTGCTCCTGCCTCCAACTGAAAGTGGGGACCAAGTAGAGCAGGACAGAGGTGGAAGTGAACAGAGGAGGGGGCGCGGCCCTGAGCCTGTGCGCTCTCACAGTTAGTTTGCGAACTGTCCCACCCGCTGCTCCGCTCCGGCTCCCGCCACGGCAGAGGCAGCGGCTGCTGATCCACCACAGGGAGGTGGACTGTCCTCTCTGATCCCCATGGGTTCTGTTGCAGGAAGGGGGTGTGGGTCGGGGAGCCAAGGCCGGGACCGGAGGCAACCGCCTGGATGAAGAGGGGAGGGAAGGAGAACGCGCGTGCACGAGCGCAGGGTCCGGTCACCTGTGCTGCGCCCCCCCCCGACCCCCGGCAAGCACCCTGAAGTGGGGCCCGGGACGAGCGGCAGGGGAGCACGGCGGAGAATCCCAGGCGGGCGCACCGGGAGGCTGGGCCGAGGGGTGGGACTGCGGCGCTCCGAACTCCCTGGAGGAAGAGGGAGGGGGCGGGGAGCGGGATACACCTGGCCGCAGCGGAGTCTGCAGCGTGGCACCTGTCACTCCTGTCCTGCGGTCTCCCCTCCACAGCCTAGGGGCTCTCGTCTGGCGCGGTGCGCCGTGCGCGACCCGGTGTCGCCTGCACGCGTGTCCGCGAACGCGGGTGTGCACGAGCACGCGCGCTCCCGCGACCGCGGAAGGCGGACTCGCGGCCGGGGATGCAGGCGCGGACGCCGGAGCAGCGGCAGCCTCGGTCAGCAGCCGAGGACCGGCCGGAGCGCGGGCTGGGGGGGAAGAGGCGGCGGGGGGCGGGCCGGGGGAGGGTCCGCGGGCGGGGCGGGCTGCTCCCCACGCGCCTCCCCACGCGCCTCCCCACGCACCTCCCCGCCGGCCGTCGCTTCGCCGCACAGCGCCATGGTACGTCTCCGCCCCCGCTCCCACTCCGCGCGGGGGGACTTTCCCGGGACGCCGCGCGTGGGGTCGGGGGGAGGGGGAGCTGCGGTTTCTGGGAAGGAGGGAGGACGATGAGAGTCCTCATCCCTCCCTCCCTCCCTCCCTGGGGGGCGGAGCCGGGTCCGGGCGCCGCGGGGACCCCAGTGCTTTAGGGTCCCCAGCGTGGACAGTGGGGTGTGCGGGGCGGGGTTCCCGTGCTGCCCCCTTCTTCTCCGGTTTCCCCCTCCCCGTCCCCACCCGCGTCCGGGACTCTGGGCGGCGCGCGCAGCTTAGCGGAAAATGGCCGCTGCGCCCGGTCGCCCCGCCCACGGCCGCCGTCCGCAGCCCCGGGGACCGCACTCGGCAGGCTGCAGCCCCGGGCCAGGCCCCACGCGCGCACGGGCTCGGCGGATGCGGACTGCGCGTGCGCGGGAGGACGCCCCGCACCGGGACCCGGGGGGGCTCGCGACAGGCGCCGCCGCGTCCTCGGCTGCTCGGGAGGGGAATCCCCGCGCGATTTTAGTTTTTATATCATTTTCTAAATATAGCAGCGCAAGGCCGAGCCGGCGGCCGCTGCTTTTTCTTTGACCTCTCACCCCGTGGTGGGGTGTTTGGGAACGGGAGCACAGCGGGGGACGCGCACACACACACACCCTCCGGTGCTCCGACTGCTGCAGTGGACAGGCGGGAACGCTGCAGCCGCGTAGACGGCTCCTGTGGCACAGCGCCCTCCGCAGCCCGGCTCGCGCGAGGCCACCCGAGGGACATCCTGCCTTTCCCACATGGGGCCACACACCTCGGGGGGGCTCCCCTCCCAGAGCCTCAGTTTCTCCTCTGCAACATGAGAGGAGGGCCCTCTTCGGACACCCCAGCCCCGTCACCACCCTGCCTGGCTGGCTGGCCCCTGTGTGACCTGCACTGCTGGGTCCCTCGGTAGTGACGCCTGGATGGTGGAGTTGGGGGTCAAAGACTGAACCATTCCAGGAACGTTAGTCCATTCTCAAAAGTTTGGTTTTTTTGGGGGGGAGCTGGGGACGTGGCTTGGGGCGGAACCCCACCTGGAATCCCCCAGTGAGGGGCTGGGGGCGTGGCCACTTGTCTAGCCTGCAGAAGGACCTGGGTTCTGTCCTGGAGGTAATGCTACAGAAATATCCTTAGTCATAGTCTGGCCCATCACCTCTGCTGTCCCTGAGGAGGGGTCCCTCATCAACCCCCAAGCGCCCGCCGCTCCACAGTCCAGTTGTAGCCTTTGTGCAAGTCACACAGTTGCCAACAAAGCTGCTGGTCTGCCCAGCATCAGATCCGGAATTCAAGGCCAGCCTGGGCTACGTGTGACCCTGGGTCAAGAAAACCAACACAGACACAGACACACACACACACAGACACACACACACACACACACAGTTCTCTGGCCGGGTCTGCACTGTGGGTTTCCAGCCGGGGTGACTGTGCTCTGGGGACATGCGTGAGGTGCCAGTGCCGGTATGAAGCAGATGGAAACCGGGGAGAGAGTCCGAGACACCTGTGCCACACCCCCCCGCAGTGCTGGGTCCCACTGGGGAGCCTGCCTGGACAGGCCTGGGAGACAGCGCCAGGGACCAGCCCTCCTGGCTGTAGGCTTGTCCCCTGCTAAGGCTTAGGAACGGGCTGTCTTCTGTTGGACACAAAGCGGCTTCATGGTGTGATGTGTTGGTGGTCACCTCCCCTCCCTTAGCGCAGTTGTGTCAGGGACAGTTCCAGACGCACCTGTGGTAGGAACAGCAATGCGATGATTTTGTTTTATTTTACATCTCACGATGTAGACCAGGCTAGCTTAGAGCCCAAGGAGATACAACTGCCTCTGCCACCTGAATGCTGGCATGAAAGCCGGTAGCCACCATATCCGGCTTTTTTTGTTTGTTTGTTTGTTTGTTTGAGAAAGTTTTCTCTGTGTAGTCTTGACTGTCCTGGACTCGCCTTTGCAGACCCGTTTTTAATGAATGAGTTGTATGCTACTGAGGTACAAGTCTAGTGTCCACTTGCTCCTCCCGCTGCGCCCTTGGCACACTGTCACCTCAGCGCAGGTGTCGGCTTGCGTCTCTACACCTGCAGGGGAAACTGAGGTGCCGAGCGACTAAGCTGGTTGTTGGCTGGGGCAGAGTGACATCCCCACGTTATTCATGTATTGGACCTACTGTGTGCAGCCCCTGGTATGGGGGAGGTGGCCAAGATGGGCTTGTGTAGACCAGGCTGGCCTCGGCCTTGACCTTGCTGCTGGATTGACAGCTGTGGGCCATAGTATCCCAGGCATCCCAGGGTTTTACGTCCACTCTGCCTGGAAGTTTGGCTGCTGTTTGTGGAAGCTCCTAACACCTTAATTATCGTCACTGTTGCAGTCTTCTCCCAGCGTGTGGATGTGGACCAGGTGGCCGGTTCTGCCCCGGTATTCCTGGCAGCTGCCACTCCGGCCATTGGCTTCCTTCTTCTGGCCTTGGCTTTTCTGGGGTGACCGTGATGAGGGCTTGGAGCATCTTCCTGCCCTAAAACACCCCCACTTCACCCCCACCCCCACCCCCGCTGAACTTCCATCCTATGCAACCCCTGGGGAGAAGAATGATTGAAAATGGCCCAATCTTGTAAGAATGCAGTGGACACTGGCCAGGGGGGGGGGACCAGGCTCCACCAGATGTCTCCTTAAGAAAGGTGACCTCCAGCTGTCCCAGGCCCAGCACACCTGTCATCCCAGGATGCTTGAGGCAGTAGGGTCAGGTGATCAAGGTCAGCCTCAGCTACATAATGAGTTCAAGGCCAGCCTGGGCTACTTGAGACCCTGTCTCGAAAGTTCTCATATTCTTTTCGGGGGGAAAAAAAGAAAGAAAGAAAGATGTGTGGGCTTAGAGTGAGATTTCCATGAGCGTCAGTTTCCCCATATCTGAAATGGGCAGCCTAGGCACTGAGGTAAGCTTGGAGACCCATGTCCCTGGGTTACCCCACTCTGCCCTTTAACAAGGCCTGCGGTCCTGAAAGTCACTCTCCCCAGGCTCCCCCCCCCCAACTTCTGCTAGGCCACTTGCTCGCTGTTGAAGGGAAAGGCTCTCCCATCCTGGCCCCCTCCTCCTGACCGCCGTTGGCCAGACTGAGGGCACAGGTGGGAAGGGAGTACAGCTGGGGGCAGAGATGGGGTGCTTCAGGGATACAGGTGGGGTGTGGGGGGCAGCTAGGGGCTCGGGCCCCATCTTCTGGACCCGGTTGCAGCGTCCTTGTGCCCCGAGTCCGCAGATGCACATATTTTGGGGGAGGGTACTCACGGAGTCCGCGAGCCATAGTTAGTTAGTTTGTTTGTTTGTTGTTTGCTGTCGGCGATTTCTTTGAAAGTTAGATGCGGGCGGCAAGGAGAGAGCGGGGGCGGGCGGGAGGCGGCGCGGGGCGGGGAGGACGGCAGAGGGAGGAGCGGGAGGCGGCTGCAAAAATGACTCAGTAAGTTCGGCGGCCGCTCGGCCTCTGCGCCTCCGGTGCCAGCGCCCCGGGATGTATTCCTCCCCGCTCTGCCTGACCCAGGTACGCACCCCGCGCCCAGCCTGGCCCCGGCCCGCACCCCGGCTCCACTTGGAAACGCATTTTTGCAGACTGGAACCTCCCCTCCGCAGCGGGGGTGGGAAAAAAAAAAAAGGCGCGCGTCCTCCCTACCCACCCCTTTCCAGGCCAGGGTGTTCCTGGCATGGACCTGGGTTGCGGGCAGCTCTTGAGATAGGGGATCCCATCCTCTTTAAGCCTGGTTGTATACTTGGAACCCCGCATTCTGAACCCCCACTTTGATCTTAATCGGCTAACTGTTTTTGAGACTCTCCCATCCCACCGGTCTTGGCTGGATGTTGGGGGGGGCCCTGGCGTCCTCCCTATAGATACCTCATCCTTTGCCCCTAGGAAGCGTGGGGTCTCCTCCAGATGGAGAAGCTGAGTGGGTGTCTGCAGAAAGCCCCCTGCCCACCCGTGGAATTGATCTTGGGGTTCCCTGCTGCCCCGTGGGTCTCCCTGGCTGTGAGGGAACGGGACCCCCTAGGCTCTTGTTCAGGAGCCCTCGGTTTCCCAGGTGGCCAACACCCCCCCCCACAAGCTGGCATTGCCCCCATCTACCCCTCCATTTCAGGCCCACGTGTGCGCGAGAGGGGGAGGGGCGCGCAAAGTTGGCGCGCGGGGGGAGGGGCGGCCTTGCCGGTGTCCATCGCGGGTTCCCCCCCCTTCCCTGGCTCAGCTCCCCCCCCCAGCTCCGCATTGATTCTTGAATTATTGAGCCGAACAGGCGCTGCCAGGCGGCTGGCGGGAGGAGCAGAGGCCAGGGCTGGAGGAGGAGGAGGAGGAGGAGGAGGAGGAGGAGGAGGAGGAGGAGAAGGGGGAGGAGGGGGGAAGGGAAGGAGGTGGTGTGGAGGCAGGGGACTGGTGGACACTGCGGGCTGCGGGCTGCGGACTAACTGGCCAGCCCAGCACCTGCCCTGCTGCTCCCCTCTGGCTGGGTTCCAGCATCTGAGGGAGTGTAAGGAGGGGGAACAGCCATCCCGCCAGGGGATCCCCTCCAAAGAACACCCCCCCTACCCCCCGACCCCAGCTGTCTCTCTGCCCTCATGGATCCTAGGCCTTTCTTTTCCAACTCCACAACCCTCTTGTGATTTTTTTTTTTTTTTTTTTTTGGTTTTGTGACTCTTGACTCGGTTTCCCCTGAGGGAGTGAGACACGGTGGTCTCCAAGCACACTGTTAAGTGCAGTGCTGGGGGAAAGGGGTTGCAATTGTCTGGTGTCCTGAGGAGAACTTTGTGAGGGGTATGGTTGTTTTTGCCAGGGAAGGCCCAGGTGGAAGGTCTCAGGGGCAGGATCCTGGGGGTCCTCCACTCCTGGCAGCCCCTTCCAGCTTGGCAAGAAGTGGAGTTCTCTGGTCCCCAGGGAAGGCCCCCCCCCCACCGCCAGTAGGGAACCTCAGCCTGCCCTACCCAGGGTTCCCTGGTGACCTTGGACAAATGCCTGCCCCTGTGCAGGCCTCAGTTTCTATTTCAAGCCAGATTTGGGGAGGGGGTAGCCCACAGCCCAGGGCAGGCGTCACTTGGTTGCCTTCTGGACTACCAGCCTTGAGATGGCATTGCTCTGTGACCCTAGGAAGAACCTGCAGGAGTCTGTGCTCAGTCCTGTGGGGTGGCCTGCAAGGTCTGAGGCAGACGTGGCCGGCTGGAGGGAGGCCTGGGCACATGGAATTCCCCCGCGTGGCCTTCTCCAGCCCAGCCTCCATCTAGGTTGCTGCTGGGAGCCAGGGGTGGGGACAACCCTTAGGTCGAGGGAACTTTCTGTGTGGCCTTGGCCTCAGTTTCCCCCATAGGAGGATGTGGGTTGGCTTGGTGGGTGAGGACAGGGAGCAAGGCCAAGGGCAGAGGGGGCAGAGACAGAGCAAGATGGAGGAGATCTTGGGTCTGGGGTTCTCCCCTCCCCATGATCTCCCATTCTCCACTCTTCTGCCCTGGGGGAGCCTGGCCTCTCCAATGTCCCGTGAGCCTCAAATGTGGGCTCCCCAGCTCCTCACGAGCCTCAGCTGTGAGGGCTCAGAAGCACCCGAGCAACGACGCTGCAGCCCCCCCCCCCAACCTCCTGTCCCTGTCCCCCACGCTGCTCACAGTGTGTGCCTTGACCTGTCTCTCTGTCTCTGTCTGTCTGTCTGTCTCTCCTCACCCGTCCCTCCCAAATTGGCAAATTTTGCAGCCAAGGTTCAGCCTGAAATAACTCCTTTGGTGATCCAACCAGATCCTACCGGGAGCCTGGCCCGGGGTGGGGTTGGCCCTGATGTCAGTGCCAGGGCCAGGGCCACCAAATGCCCGGGAGGATTCTGGGAGGCCCATGGGGTCCCCTGTCCTGTCTGTCACTCCGGGCAGTGACTCAGGCCCCTTTTCACTTTTACTCTCTGGAGGAAGCCGCCTGACTTCCATGAATCCTGAGCTGAGGCTTCCCTCCCCTCCCTTCCCCCTCCCTCCCTCCCTTCCTCCCTCCTCTTCCCGCCCTCCCGCCCCACGTTAGTTATTCCGGGTTTGGGCCAAATCCCTGTTGGCTGAGTTTGAGGATTCCCCGGGCCTGGGCTGAGGCCACTTCCCTCCTCCGTTCACTCCTCCTCATGGCTTCACCTCTCTCTGCTGCCGTCCTGGAGGTGGGGAAACTGAGGCAGCACAGGGCACCTGACATTTAGGGCTTCATTCCAGAGGGGGGCTGAGGGGTTGGAGCGTGGGATCAGAGAGGTTAAGAAATGGCATGGGGCAGCACAGCATGCACTCGGCCCCCCAGTGAGCCCCCGAGCGGACGACGCACAGTGACAGCCCCCTCCTCGCTGCGGAGAAGGTGCCTCTGCCTGGGCCGAGGCCTGTAAATCAGGGCGCTGGATTCTGGCGAGTCAGCATTCTGGCCTCTCCCGCCGCCGCCGCAGCCTCTGCTCCCTCTCCGGCTCTTCCTGCCTGCGGAGCGGCCGCCCTGCGCCAGACACAGGAGCCTCCCGCCTCCTTCCTGTCCCCTCCCCTCTGTGCAGTCCCCCCCTCCCTGGTGCACAGAGACCCATTGCCACCTAGCCCTGCGTGCTCAACCCCCAGGTATCCCCAAATATTCGGAAATGGGAGCACTTCACTTCAACCCAGAATCCCAGTGCCTGCCTCAGCCGTTAGAGATTGTGGGGCGGGCGTGGGCAATGTTGGAGGAAGTAGTATGTGGCACACAGTAGGCGCTGTTCCATAAAGATTTGGTGGTAAATGGCTGTTGGTGTGTCATGTCACACAGAACTGAGGAGGTCACGTGTCTCTCAGACACTGGCAGGTGCCACACCATGGTCAAGAGCTGGGTGTATACAGTAGGTGCCTGGTAAATGCTGCTGCTGTAGCTTATGGCCCATAGGCACTTCCCAGCTTCCTCTTGTCCTGTCGTTTCGGTGAAGTAGACATGAGGTGGGTGACGGGGAGGTAGTGACCCCCAAACACCAGGGCACACACACGGAGGCCAGAGGTCGCCCATAGGTGTCTCCTTAGTCAAGGTCTGTCTTGTTCTGAGACTTTGACAGGAGGCTGGGATTTGAACTCAGGTCCTGATGCTTGCACACAGTCACCTCCCCCCAATCACACCTCCTGCCCCGATCTTGAGTCTGACCAGCCCGTGGCAGCTGCCGGGGTGTGGGATAAGTTCAGGTGCATGTGCACCTGGGAGGAAGCAAATAGAACTAAAGACCCACCAGGCAGCCGGGCGGTGGTGGCGCACGCCTTTAATGCCAGCACTGGGGAGGCGGAGCCAGGCGGATCTCTGAGTTCGAGGCCAGCCTGGTCTACAGAGCGAGTTTCAGAACAGCCAGGGCTACACAGAGAAACTCCATCTCAAACAAACAAACAAAAAAGATCCACCAGACGTGGCGGCGTGGCATGCACACACCTGTGACTTTTTTTTTTTTTTTTTTTTTTGGTTTTTCGAGACAGGGTTTCTCTGTGTAGCCTTGAACTGTCCTGAACTCACTTTGTAGTCCAGGCTGGCCTCGAACTCACAGCGATCTGCCTGCCTCTGCCTCCCGAGTGCTGGGATTAAAGGCGTGCGCCACCACGCCCAGCTTACACCTGTGACTTTAATACTCAGGAATCTGAGTCGGGGATTATTGTGAGTTTGTGACCCTGTCTCAAAAAAAAAAAAAAAAGATATTTGTGGCCAAGGACTGAGTGAAGGATCCACAGAGAGTTGGGGGCACCCCCTCTCTGTGCGCCTCCAGCTCCCTCTGTGCTGGCTGAGCGCCCCCTTGTATCAGGCTGGCAGAAAGTAAATGCTTGGTAAATGAAGGCTGAGGTAAGACCTTGCCATAAGCGCCCAGCTCTGTGCTTGGGCATGGGGTATCACTATCCCAGGCTTGTGATCACAGTTCTAGAGAGTTCTAATAGGCGCTCTACCCCTCACCAGCCTCGTGGGGAAGGGGCTGGCATTTGGAAAACGCCTCCGAGTTTGGGGGGTACATAAGCAAACTCTCAGAACTGTGCAGTCAATTCTAAGGGGTCCCGGGTTTGGGGAGTGCCATTGACACCTGGACCCCCACACTTGGAGAGCAGAAGGGACCAGGAGTGGCCTAGCAAGTACCAGTCCAAAGGCCCAACTGTGTGAAAGGCCTGGTTACTACCACATCCCACCTCCACATCTGTGAAGCCTCCACCAATGACGGTCCTTGGCTGGAGAAGGCAACAAGAAAGACGGGGCACTGGGGATGGGGCATCTAAGGGTGTGTAGGAGTTGAGGCAAGCTGTCAGCCCCACGCCAGTCTTGGCTCTCTCTTTTGTAGGTCCCCTTGAGGCCCTGGCTGGACCTGTGGGACAGAGAGGGACTGGCTGACGAGAGGAGGGCAGGGAGCACGGCCAGCAGGTCTATGACCCGGTTACTTGGTGTTTACTTTCCTGGCCAGCTAGGGCCACCAGTGACGGTGACGTGGGTGCCCACCACAACCTCCCTGAGGGGGCAGGGCCTAGAGGGCAGTGACAAATGGAGCTCAGAGGGCGGATGCACTTAGAGTGAATTTAGAGACAAGACTCTGGGATGCCACCACCCCTCCCTCACTGTCCCCCACGTGGTTATTGTACCCACAGATCCATCCTAGGGACAAGGGACCCTGTGTGACCCTGGAAAGATTCCTGCTGTGTCTGGGTTCACATATCAGTCACCACCCAGACCCAAGAGGAGCCCACTCCTGCCCCACCCCAGGCTAGCCCAGTCTCCCCAACTCCTCCTCAGCCTCAGCAGCCAGCGTGGGGGAAGGGCAGAAGCACCCCCCTCCCCAGGTCCAGGCCAGGCCACAGCTGTTCCAGTGACTCACACTTCAGAGGACATTGGCCTGGGGATGGGGTGGCCCGGCCTGGCCTCCTCAAGCTCACCGGCTATTTTCAGAGGTTTTGTAATAGGTGGCATTTGGCTTCCTGACTCTGGGGTGCGGGGACTTGGAGCCCGGATTGGGAAGATGCTGGGGGAGTGTTGCTCAGTGAGATGGGGGTTTGAAGGAGACCCCTGACTCACAACACTCATCAGAAGGAAGAAATGGGGCCAGCGACTCATGGTCTGTCTCTTCGAGACCCTGTGGGGACCTTGGGCAGATCTCCACATGGCTTCGGCCTCAGTTTCCCCACTATGCCACAGGCGGTGGAGCACTAGGGATGCTCCCTGCCGGTCCCCTTATGCATGGGGGAGCATGACTCACATCCCAGTCACCGCTCCCCTCTCCCCCCAGTAGGAACAGGGACAGAATTTGATTTTTCCCTCAAATTCTTGGCACTTTCTGGCTGGGACTCAGGCCCTGGTGTCCTCAGGATGACCCATTCCCGTCCTATATAGAGCAGGACAGCCCACGCTGCTCCCAAGGTCCCAGGGAGAGCCCAAGGGCTGCCCACCTGCCTGTCCCCACGGGGGACACACTCGGGCCTGCAGCCCCTGCATGGTTTGAGCATCACTGTTTGCTTGTCCCTGCCTATGTGGTTGGGGACCCCACAGCGGGTGATTGGAACCGCAAAAAGTCAGCTGCCTGTGTGGAGCTGATGCACCTCTTCTGTCAATAAAGCTTTATTGTAAGTTAGCTATGTTGTCACTTTTCCCTAAGGTGTCACCAAAGCTCAGGGTGTGCTGGGAGGCTGTGGGTGGCCTTGGCTGGCACAGCCCCCATCTCAGAACCTCAGTTTTCCCATCCGGGACATGTGTATCCCCAAGGCCCCCTGCTCGCTCTATTGTCCCCAGGGAGTCCTGTGGGCCATTTAGGGCTTCATCTCCCGACCCTCCTTCCCTGCCTGTGGTGGAACCATCCACACTTTGGTTTCCACCTCTGTATGGGACAGTTTGGGCCTCAGTTTCCCTGTGTGGGCAATGGGTCTATGTTCACCTAGGCCCCAGTTTCCCTGCCTGGGTAGCGGGCCCAGTGCACCAAGCCTCAGTTTCCTCGCCTCTCCGCAGGATGAGTTCCACCCGTTCATCGAGGCGCTGTTGCCGCACGTGCGCGCCTTCGCCTACACGTGGTTCAACCTGCAGGCGCGCAAGCGCAAGTACTTCAAGAAGCACGAGAAGCGCATGTCCAAGGATGAGGAGCGCGCGGTGAAGGACGAGCTGCTGGGCGAGAAGGCTGAGGTGAAGCAGAAGTGGGCGTCGCGGCTGCTGGCCAAGCTGCGCAAGGACATCCGGCCCGAGTGCCGCGAAGACTTCGTGCTGGCCGTGACCGGCAAGAAGGCACCGGGCTGTGTGCTGTCCAACCCCGACCAGAAAGGCAAGATGCGGCGCATCGACTGTCTGCGCCAGGCCGACAAGGTATGGCGGCTGGACCTGGTCATGGTGATTCTGTTCAAGGGCATCCCGCTGGAGAGCACGGACGGCGAGCGGCTAGTGAAGGCGGCCGCCTGCGCGCACCCTGTGCTGTGTGTGCAGCCGCACCACATCGGCGTGGCCGTCAAGGAGCTCGACCTGTACCTGGCCTACTTCGTGCGCGAGCGCGGTGAGTGTGGGCCAGGACCGTGATCGGGGGTGGGCCATGGTCGCGGTGGTGGGAGGGCTGTAGACAGGGGATGGTCTGTGGACAGCAGACAGGCCGTGACGGTCGCGGTCAGAGTCAGAGTCAAGACCGGTGCGACGTCGGTGGTCAAGGATGGAACCAGTCAGTGTTCGGCCGTCGTAAGGGGGAAGTTGTCAGGGGCAAGGTCAAGGGTGGGACCACGGTCTAGGTCAGGATGGGGATCAGGACCGTTGTCAGGAAACTGGTAGTGGTGGTCATGGTTACAGTGGGGAGCTGAGCCACGGCCGCGGTCAGGAGTGGGGCCATCGTCAGGGTTGTGTTTGGGATCGGGATTATTGTCAGGGCAAGGTCATGGTTAGGGGTGCTGTCAGGAGCTGGGTCACCGCCATGGACTGGGGCATGGCCTTGGGGATACAGGGCCAGGACTGGGTCACTGTGGGAGGCACAGTCAGGGCTGTCAAGGGTCAGCATCAATGTATGCCTGTCCTAGTTCCGAGCAGAGCCCAGTGAGCAGGACCCTGTCAGGCCTGGGAGAGATGGGCGGATGTCAAGTGTGTGGATTCACAGGAAGGACCCGCCATCAAAGGGCTAGCCTCCACCTGACAGGACCATGTGGCTCCTGGGGACGGCAGGACAGGGGACATAGTGGCCACGCATCTGAGGCAGGGGGACCTGAGCAGGATCAGACTTGGAGAAGGGGAAGTGGGCGTGGCCATAAGGGGGCAGGGCCTGTGAGGTCTACTTTGTGCAGGAGCGGGAGGTGTGGCCTTACTTATGGACAGAGATAGCCACGGCCCCGCCCACTCCTCCCTCTATCTGAGGGCGCCCCAAATAAGAGTCAGGGATCCCTCCTGGCGTGATCCAGTCGGATGCTGGAAACAGAGGCAAGAGGCTCATGCTCCGTCTGCCTGAGGGTCCTCTTTGGAAGCTACCAGGGTCCTCAGCGCTGGGTATCCACGTGGGTCGCCGTGTGGGAACCCATATGCGAGGCGGAGAGGACAGCCCTGGGCCGAGTGGGCCGCTCCTGGGTGCGTGGGTCCAGTGAATCCCTATCATCCCTGTGCCTCAGTTTCCAGCCCCATCCGCTGTTGTCACACAGCAGAGCCAGCCAGCGCCTCCCCCATCACTGACCTTGAGTCTAGCTCCTTGACCCCAGCCTCTGTCCAGTCCCGCCCCCACCTCCCATCAGCCCCCAGCTGTGTGGGTCAGAGGGGACAGGGTCTGGTGAAGTGGGCAGGGGCCAGCTGGGGGTCCGGGCTCATTGGCATTCAGGTCCAGGGCTCTCCCCCGCCTCCTTGGAGCTGAGCTGATAAAAATTTCAAAGGCGCTTTCTGCTGTGTCAGCACAGTTTCCCCGCGTCTCCCCTTCCTCACCCTCCCCTGCCCAGAGGCGGGTGACCAGGCGGGAGACATCTTCCCACGGGTCACCCTGGTCAGCCACTTGCGTCTCTAGAAGCTGGGGAGAGCCGAGGTTAGCCAGTGCCCCTGCCAGCTGGCCGTGTGATACAGACAGGTCCCTCTCCCTCTGCGCATCACTTCCTTATCTATAAAGGAGGAAGCTCACATAGAAGCGCCCTGGAAGTTGCCAGGAATCCCTCAAAAGGGGGGAGGGGGCGGAAAGTAGAGAGAAAGAAGGGGAGAGGGAAAGAGAGAGCCAGAGAGAGAGGGAGAGCGAGCGAGAGAGAGAGAGAGAGAGAGAGAGAGAGAGAGAGAGAGAGAGAGAGAGAGGGCGCCAGAGAAAGAGAGAAAGAGACAGAGACAGAGAGAGAGAGACAGAGAGACAGAGAGAGAGAGAGAGAGAGACAGAGAGAGAGAGAGAGACAGAGAGAGAGAGACAGAGAGAGAGAGAGAGAGAGAGACAGAGAGAGAGAGAGAGACAGAGAGAGAGAGACAGAGAGACAGAGAGAGAGAGAGCCAGAGACAGAGACAGAGAGAGAGAGAGACAGAGAGAGAGAGAGAGAGAGACAGAGAGAGAGCGCAGAGACAGACAGAGAGACAGAGAGAGGGAGGGAGGGAGACAGAGACAGAGAGAGAGAGAGGGAGAGAGAGGGAGGGGGGACAGCCAGAGAGAGAGAGGGAGAGAGAGATCCAGAGACAGAGGGGGGAAGCCAGAGAGAGAGCCAGAGAGAGGGAGAGACAGAGGGGGGGGGGGAGAAGCACCCGGGAGGCCACCAATACTGTCACAGGCTTCAGCTTTTGCCCCATTGTGTTCCATTTTCCCAGAATGCCTTTCCCCTAAGCAAAAGTCCTGAACATGCTCCTAAACCCCAATTCCCCGCTCTGTTCTCCCTCATCAGAAATGTTTTGGAGGCCTTGGGTTGCTGTGTAGCCCAGGTCAGACTCCCTGCCTCAGCTCCCCTGTGCTGAGAGCCCAGCCCTGTGCCACCCTGCCCAGCCCCAGCCATTCTCCTGTAATCTGGGATGTCACGCTCTCCTAAGGCCTTGCCGGGGCCACCAACGCCTCCAGTCCCCAGAGACCCCCCCACCCTGAGCAAAGGCCCAGACTCAGCTGTATAAGTGACCAGCTGTAGGTGTGGTAGGGGGTGGGGGGCATCCCTTCCTGCCTCGGGGGTTCCCAGGCTGCCCCTTGCCTGTGATGCTAACACTGGGTGGCAGAGCTTGGGTTGACCTCTTGGGGGGCACAGAGCCAGTGTTGGGGGTCTGATGGGAAGTTAGTGAGGGGCTAGGGCTGGTCCTGGATCCTGTCCCCGGACCGCAGGTCCCGCCTGTCATCGCAGCACTGGGAAGTTCAGGCCCAGCCTCTGCTACATGGCTGATTTCAAAGCTGACCTTGGCTCAAAAGAAGAAGTGGGGAGAGCAGTTGGGGGAGCGGGGAGCCCGAGGAGAGATGAGAACCCAGAGCCCAGTGAGGAGCCTGCCGAGAGCCCTGAGGCGCGGGAAGCTGGGGTGGCGGGTAGCGGAGTGGAGGCCAGCGCGGGAGGAGCGGAGTCAGGCTCCTGGCCGGCCCTGCCTTCTGGAAGGAGTCTGGGAAAGCTGGGCCGCGGGAGAGGCGCTGCCAGCCCGCCCTGCCCCCCGCTGGCAGCCTGCGAACCCAAAGCGCGGGCGGGCGCCATGCCAGGGGGGGAGGGGTGCCAGGCCCGCCCAGGCCGGCAGCTGCCAGCCCAGATGGTGCCCATGTGCTCGTCATGGCCGGACTCGCTTCCCGCCACTGGCCACGGGGACAGGGTGGCGGCCATGGCAGGACTCAGAGAGGGGAGTGTGTGGGCGCTGGTGCCAGGAGGGGGGGCTCAGCGCTGTCCCTGTCGGTACTGGGATGGCGGGAGGCGGGCTTGGGGCCAGGAGGGACTCATCTCTTCTTCAAGGGAAAATCTAGGCGGGGCTCCACCCTGGCCACGCCCCCAGTCCCTTACTAGGGGATTCTGGGCGGAGCCCTACCTTTGACCACACCCTCATCCAGCCCATCACTTGGGATTCTGGGCAGGGCTCCACCCTGACCACGCCCCCAGCCCCCTCACTGGCCCAGTGTCTCCTACCATTAGGGGAGGGGTCCCCTACTTCTTGCCAGTGTCACTAGCATGTCTGAGCTGTGACCCCTTGGCTGAGTCCCTAAGGAACATATTGAAACTCCAGAAAAAAAAAAAAATCAGTCAAGGCACAACCTACCCGACTGTCCCTTTGGCCCCAGGGCAGAAACAAGCGACTCCTGTGACTTCAGACCCAGCTTGGGCTATGGAGTAAGAACCTGCCCCCCAAATGCCCAGGCTGGACCCACTCCCTTCTGGATACTTGAACCTAGCAGTCCCATGGTCTGCTCAACCTCCCAGGCCTCAGTTTCCCATGTGTGGCTCTATGACCACACAGGCCCTGTGGTGTCTCAGATTGTGGGGGGCAGGCCCTGTGTTCTGGGGCTCAGCAGTGGACATATCCCCCACACCTGTGCCCGCCACAGTTGGTGTCCTGGCCCTTCGCCTGGTACCAGCTGGGGGCAGCTTGGGACAACTCCGTCACCCCCAGACAGCTGCCCTGCCATCCCTCCCTGTGTGGGCCGAAAGTCACAGGTGGGTAGGACTTTGCTGAGCAGGGAGTCGTGGCCAGATGGGGAAACTGAGGCCTAGAGAACGAGACAATGGCCTTCTATCTGGCTGGATTTGGGTTTCCAGACTAGGCCTTACATAGCCCAGGCTAGCCTCAAATGTGTTACTAAACTGAGGACACCTCAGAGTCCTCATCCCCCTGCCTCAGCCTCCTCACTGGGCTAGGCTACCTCCTTGGTTCTTGAGACAGACTCACCGCAGTACCCCACGCCTCAGCTTCCAGAAGCCAGTCCCCAGGCTGAGAACATCCCGAGCCCGAATAGGACGGGGGTGGGGGGGGGGGAGTGGGGGTGGGGGGGGTGGGGGGGAGCGGGGGTGGGGTGGGGTAGGGGGTGGGTCACCTTCCTGTGCCGTGTTTACTTCACTGATCCCTGAGGTTCACTGATCACTGAGGTTGGGAACCAGGGCCCAGAGAGGCACAGCAGCTGCCTGAGGGCCCACAGCAGGATCAGAACCCACACCCTAGGGACTGGACCAGTCAGGGACTCTCCTCATTCCCGGCCTGAAGGGCTTCTCCTCTGTGTGGGCGGGGGGGGGGGGGGGAAGCGGGGGAGGGGGCGGGCGGGGATCAGCTGATTCAAGGAGTCGGAGGGGTCAGAAGTGGAGGTTCAGAGGCAAGGGGGGGTTCCCCTTAATGTCTGACTCCAGGTATCTGTCAATCCATCCTAACACACCCCCACGGGTCTCTCCGCCAGGGCCCGCCCTGTCCCCCCCCTCCCACCCCACCCCCACCTCAGCCCCAGAGCTGAATGGGCCCCTTGTTCCCGGCCACACCCTCCCCTGGGGTCACTCTGGGACAGACCCAAGCCGCAGACCGCCTTAAAGGGCCAGCGTCAGATGGAAGCCCAGAGGCTCAGTGTGCCCAATCCCCACCCCAGACACATGGAGGTTCCCGGATTGGGGGGCAGTGGGGACCCAGACACCCAGGGGCTGTTCCGAGGCCTAGGTTCTGTGCAGTAATAGGACACCTGCTGTTTCTGGCTGCGTTGGCATGCAGTACGCAGCACTTGGGGGCTTCCCTTCCTTTGTGCCTCAGTTTCCCCGTTGGAAGCAGCTCTGTTCCTTCTTCCCAGAGAACTAGACGGAACATTGAGACAGCCCGTGGATAGAACGCAGAGCGGAGGCCTAAAAGGTCACCAGATGTGACCACAAGGGTTGCGTTTATTGAGTGCCTATTGCATACCAACCCCTGCTGAGAGAGGCAGGGCCGAGGGCATGGGAGAGTCACAGCCCTGAGGGGTCCGCACCGCGTGGAGGGTCCGCGCTGGGCACCCTCTGACTGCGCGCTCGCCCTCTCTGGGGCAGTGAGAACGTGACCCACTCCGTCTGAGGCTGGAGACTGGTCATTTTTCATGGCTGCCGGGGTTGGGGGGGGGAGTGGTGCAGGGAGCTGGGGGGCGGGCGGCCCAGGTGGGAGCCCACGGGGTGGGGAGTAGCACCCCAGCTGCTGCTGCTGCTCACAGGGCTGGGGTGCAGGGGCCTGCAGTGCGGGACCGATCCCCGCCGGATGGAGCCGCCCGTTCCCGGCTTCCTTATGTAACTGGGTTATGCAAGGACAACGGCCCAATTACATAAGGAGGCGCTGGCCGCGTGGGGGAGGGGCTTAAAGGGGCCGCATCCCCGGCCGCACCCCCCCCCTCATGCCCGCCCTCCTCCACCGGCCCACTCTACCCACTCCAGTGACAAGGTCAGATATCCAACCCAGTCTCAGTTTCCCCATGTAAGGGAGTTCGGTTATAATGTGTGAAGAGTTCAAGATGGGACTCAGGCGAGCCCAGCCAGAGGGGAGCAACTGTTAAGCACCTACTGTGTGCCAGGCCTTGCTGACCAAGCCAAGAGTCCACAGAGAAAAACCCGAGGAGGGTGGAGGACGGATGGGGGGGTCGAGGGAGGGGCGGTACACGTCAGAGAGTGAGACAGGACCTGAGGTGGCAGCTTGCAAGCACAAGGACCTGAGTTCGAATCCGACCTCTCACCAGAGGCCAGGCTCAGGGAGGGAAAGTCCCTGGCGTGTAGCCAGGGGGAACTCAGGACAGGGCGGACCCCTGTGGGTGACCTCTGACCTCCATGTGAGCCAGAGAATTTCAGGGTCACCTCTGCCCCCCCATAACCTACCTCATGTCTGTTTCACTCATGCAACAGGATGAAAGGAAGCTGGTAAAGGACAGAGGAGCATAGCAGGGGTGGGGGTGGGCTTCAGGAAGGTGGGAGCCGCGGGGGCAGGGGCCCCTCAGTGCTCATCATGCCCTCTAGTGGGTGCTGTGGAGGATGAGTGAGTGGGGGGTCTGGTGAGTCCCAGTCGACCTGCCCTGCCTCGGTTTTCCCATCTGTACATTAGAACAGTGGATGTGAGCGAGCACCGCAGAGCGCAGAGGACAGAACAGAGTTGGTACCCATTTGGTGCTTAACAGACAGGAGGCCTGAGGCAAAGGGAAGGGCGGTTCACCCTTGAACCCAGGACGCTCCAGGCCGAATCGCTGGGGTGGGATGGGGTCGGGGCAGGGGAAGGTGCTGAGCTCCAGGGTTGGTTCCTGCAAAAAGGTCTCTGTGCTAAAGGATGAAGGATCTTAGTGGCTCTGACAGCTGGGGAAGCTGAGGCCAAGGAAAACCAGAGAGGGCATCGGGATCATCGAAAACCAGAGAGGGCACCGGGATCATCGGATTCCCCACATATGGACCCTCACCACTAGCAGCACCACAGACCTGAGTAAAGGTGACCCCAGGCCGAGCTAGCCCTCCAATGCACACTTGCTTTGAGCTGGACCCCAAGTGAGGGTCTAGGGGCGTGGTCAGAGTGGAGCCCTCCCCCCAGAATGCCCCAGTGAGAGTCTGGGGGCGTGGTCAGGGGTGGAGCCCGCCTAGAATCCTACAGTGAGGGGGCTGAGGGCGTGGTCAGAGTGGAGCCCTCCCCCCACCCCAGAGTCCTTCCGTGATGGACTGGGGCGGTCTCCATCCATCCCTGCCCCACTGCGGATCAGGGTGGGTGGGGCTTGCTTGGCTCCACCCCTCTCCCTCCTGTCACTCTAGGTTGGTGGCTCTCATTCCCTCCTCAGATTTCCTTGTCCTGCGAATGTTTGTATCAGGCCTGTTCCGTGCCCACCCATAATGCAAGTCAGTCCTGAGCACCCGCCATGGGCCAGACAATGGCACCTGCCGAGTGCCTGCTCTGTGTGTGCACTAACTGAGCTCCAGCTGTGTGTGAAGCTCTGCGAAGAGGGCGTGGAAAGGGGGCGATGGCAGAGACAGGAAGGGGTCACCATGAGTCTTACAGCCAGTTCAGAGACTGCAGAGCTGGCCTGGAGCCACACAGCACAGGGCCTGTCTTCCCCCGGTTCCGGGCCCTAGCTGCTGACCTGCGACCCCTGCATGCCTTGGGGACATGACAGGGAAGGGGCTGTAGATGGGACCGCTGGGGTCACCCTGTGGGGCCTCGTCTTGGCCCTGTCGCCTTGCAGCCACAGATGGATTCCTGGGACTGGCCAGGAAGGCCCCCCCACGGAGGGGGGGGGAGCCAGGAATCCGCTAAGTGTAAACATGGGTTATTTTCAGCTCCTCCTGGCTGGCGGGTGACACATTTGACTTTGGAAAGGACCAGGGTCCGTCTGGTATTTTTAACCTCGAATCTCACAGCCCAGGAGCTACCGGGTTGCAGTGTCACTGCCAGAGTGTGGGTGAGGTGAAGCCCAGGATCGCCCGCTGTGGCCACCTGGCCCCACCCCCCACCATGGCCACCTGATTCTATCCCTCGCCAAGGCCACCTAACCCCATACCCACCGTGGCCATTTGGTTCTGTCTCCTACCATGACCATCTAGTCCCACCCCCCACATGGCTGATCCACCCTACCCCCCCCCCACGACCGACCTGCCGTACACCACCCCCCCCACGCACACCTGGCCCCGTGCCCCAGCTTGGCACCTACTGCTAGACAGGCCACCTTGCTCTATACAGGGTTCTCTTTCCTGGTCACCCCCACTTGGGGAGAGGTTGGCACTGTGTCCCACCAGCTGGCCTTCCCCAGCCACAAAATGGCCGCCCAGGCCACGGAAGCATCTGGAATCCCGAGGAAATGGCTGCCCAGTTGGTGATGTCACTGGCCATGTGGCCTGTCCACCAGCCCTGCGCCTCAGTGTGCTTCCCTGGCCACGTGCACCAGGGTGACCAGGCCTGAGTGTCCCCTTGGGGTCCCTGGGCTCGGCCACCAGCCAGGGTGCAAGCCACGGAGCGCACAGTGGGGATGGACCAGGGTTGGCAGTGGCCAGGAGGACTCGTGGGAGGACTTGGCCGGGAGGACAGGTTGGCGCTGGCCCAGGCCGGCTGGAGCTGGAAAGCCAGGGCCAGACAGGGAGGTCAGCCCCGCCCCACCCGCCGCCTCCACATCCCCAGGGCGCTCCATGTGTCTGCTGTGTCCATCTGGCTGGTCCCCACTTTTATTTATGCAACAGCGGATGGCGGGAGTTTTCAAGCGCCGTCTGTCAAGTGCTTTCCCTGAAGCCACATAGAGCAGTGAGGCAGACAGCTGCTTCTGTGGGCGGGTGGAGGGTGGCAGCCTGTGATATCACCAGGGAAGTCCACCTTCAGTCTAGCCTCTGGCCTTCATGCTGCAACCCCTGCACACTTGCTGGGATGAAAGCCGCAGCTGGGAACCTCGTAGTCTTGATTGCGTATACAGCAGGCGTCTGTTGTATGCAGATGAAGGGTCTGATGCCAGGCTCTCGGAGAAACCAGTGCGGGGTGGGGCAGGGAATCAGGACCCAGCAAGTTGGATCCGAACCGGAAGTGCGTGGGAGGATGAAGGGGCTTTCCAGGCTGCCCAAGCCTGCACCACCACATGCTGGGGAAAGGGGAGCATTGTGCAAAGGCCACAGGGCAGGATGGGACTTAAGCTGGAGCCAAGGGGAAGAGGCCCCGGGTTGCAGGGAGGATGCAGGAGGATTCCCGCCAAGGCCCTCTGCTGTTCCGGGCTGTGTCGTGCTCCCTGACTGGCGCGGTCTTAGGTACCGAGCTGAGCCCCATTCATAGATTTTAGGAACCTGTGCAGGAGTGGGGTGAGTGATCACATGACCACGCCTCACTTATCTGTGGTGTCCCTGTCCATCAGTATCACATGACAGCCCCAGGGGCCTTGAGAAATGACAGCTGTCTCAGCTGCTCCTGTGGCGTCTGCAAATGTCTGTCTGTCCGTCCGTCCGTCACTGCAGACCACTCCCTTGTCCCTTCACCTTCCCATATCACCTGGGTTCTCAGCATGTGGAGAGCACGTGGACTCACCCACTGGGAGGGACAAGGTGGCGCCCCCCGCTCTTTGTGAACAAACTGGGGATCCCTGGGGTGGTGACATCATGGCCTGCACAAGAACAACATGGACACCGGAAAGTGAGGGGGCAGCAGCTGATGCCCCAAACCTCATGGCCAGCTAGAGCCACCTTCTCACACTAGTGAGCTTGCCTCATTGGGGCGTGGTCAGGGTGGAGCCCCGCCTAGAATCCCCCAGTGAGGAGCTGGGGGCGTGGTCAGGGTACAGCCCCTGCCTAGAATCCCCCACTGAGGGGCTGGGGGTGTGGTCAGGGGTGGAGCCCCGCCTAGAATCCCCCACTGAGGGGCTGGGGGTGTGGTCAGGGGTGGAGCCCCGCCTAAAATCCCCCAGAGGGGCTGGGGGAGTGGTCAGGGTGGAGCCCCGCCTAGAATCCCCCACTGAGGGGCTGGGGGAGTGGTCAGGGTGGAGCCCCTGCCTAGAATCCCCCAGTGAGGGGCTGGGGCGTGGTCAGGGGTAGTGTACTTTCCCAGCATAAGTGGTTCCCCTCCAATATTGTACAAGGGGTTCCATGAATGGATCTGCCTGTCACTGCATGACCCTTGACCTCTGGACCACACTTACAGCGGTGACCTTGGGATTCAGGGTCAGAGGGTTTTTAGGGGATATCTCCCTGTATCTGAGGCTAAATGCAGGAGCCGAGGACCTGGGAACTTCTCAAAGGCCAATCGCCCCTGCATGGGGAAACTGAGGCACAGAGTCAGGAGGTACCCTTCCCCTCCTCCTGACCTCAGCATGTCAGGGAGTGACAGCACACACCTGTGGCCCCAGCACTTGACGGTTGAAGCAGGAGGGTCCGGAGTTCAAGGTCTTCCTGGCCGCACAGGCAGTTCTCGCCCAGCCAGAGCTACATGGAGGCCCATCCCGAAGAGAGAAACACAGCGACCAGAGGCCTCCAGGATCTCAGGCTTGTGCTCAGTTTCCCCATCTGTAACACTGACAGACAGCCTTAGCCTTTCGCAGCTGATGCCAGAGAGGTCAAGTCACACACCCAAGACCACGCAGCACAGAAGTGGCAGAGCTAGGATCTGAACTAGACCTTCACTCGGGCCTCTGCGGCGTCACCAACCGTCCTCTCCTCTCTTCTCAGATGCGGAGCAAAGCAGCAGTCCCCGGACGGGAGTGGGCTCCGACCAGGAGGACAGCAAGCCCATCACGCTGGGTGAGTCTAGAGAGCTGAGGCAGGAGGATTATGGCTTCTGTAGTGGGAGCATCTAAGCAGAGAGATGCTGGGCGCGTGGTCATGGCGGAGCCTCGCCCAGAATTTTCCAGCGAGCGGGCTGAGGGTATGGTCACAGCAGAGCCCCGCCTAGAACGTTCCAATGAGGGGGCTGGGGGAGTGGTCAGGGTGGAGCCCCGCCTAGATTCCCCAGTGGGGGGCTGGGGGCGTGGTCAGGGTGGAGCCCCGCCTAGAATCCCCCAGTGAGGATCTGGGGGCGTGGTCAGGGTGAAGCCCCACCTAGATTCCCCAGTGAGGGGCTGGGGCGTGGCCAGGGTGGAGCCCCACCTAGAATCCCCCAGTGAGGAGCTGGGGGCGTGGTCAGGGTGGAGCCCCGCCTAGAATCCCCCAGTGAGGATCTGGGGGCGTGGTCAGGGTGAAGCCCCACCTAGATTCCCCAGTGAGGGGCTGGGGGCGTGGCCAGGGTGGAGCCCCACCTAGAATCCCCCAGTGAGGAGCTGGGGGCGTGGTCAAGGTGGAGCCCCACCTAGATTCCCCAGTGAGGAGCTGGGGGCGTGGTCAGGGTGGAGCCCCGCCTAGAATCCTTCTTGCACAGAAATGACAGAGCAGGAGCTTCCTGGGCGGGGAGGGAGAGGCACAGGTCTGATCCCGGCAGCCCAGCTGTGCCATAAGGCTCCTGACCCCGCTGGCGACTCTGGGTCCTCCCGGGCCTCTTCCTGCCTCCTCCCTTCCAGCCAGATGGCGAAGGAAGGCGGAGCCCCTAGGGAGGATCACAGTCCTCAGGACTCCCCGGCCTCCGGACACGGGCCTGATGCGCGCTGTACAAACAGGAAACACCCCACACACAACCCCATCCCCGGGGCTCCTGCCACCATCTGGGTCAGCAGGAAATGAGTGGGCCACTTCCTGTGGACACAGCAGGACCAGCCCCAGAGCCACATGGGCAGTGCTCAGTGACTGTGGACTGTGCTGCCCCCTGGGGGCCGGGCCCGCTGCTGCTCTGCCCTGAGCGCTTCGTGTCGCCCTCATGGCTTGTGTTCTCACCCCTGAGGACATGGCATCTTCCTTGCTGTGGTTGGGTCTAGCCTGTGCCCGCCGCCGCCTGCAGTGAAGCCCACTATGTAGTTCTAGAATGTTGCGTCGCATCAAGTCTCAATCCACAGGAGCGGCCATTATGCCCACAGATCAGTCTTCATGGCTGCGTAGTACTCCACCCTGTCCTTTCCCTGCCATGTTATACCCATGTCCCACCTGCGCTCCAATCCACGTGACAGCTGAGCCTGTGGGGGGTGCGTGGATGAGTCACGTGGCCCTCGGGGGTCACAGACCCCCACACACACCAGGGTAAGAGGTGGCCGTCTTGGTCTGTTGACCTCTGACCCTACGCTCCTTGCAGACACCACGGACTTCCAGGAAAGCTTTGTCACGTCAGGCGTGTTCAGCGTCACGGAGCTGATCCAGGTGTCCCGGAGTGAGTGTCCTTGTCCCCAGGCCCCCTCTCCAGGGTGGGTGTGGTCCTGTGGGGCACGCCCCCCCTCACCTGGTCCGTCATCCTCTCCAGCACCTGTGGTGACGGGAACTGGACCCAACTTCTCCCTGGGAGAGCTGCAGGGCCACCTGGCCTACGACCTGAATCCGGCCAGCGCCGGCATGAGGAGGACTCTACCCAGCACCTCCTCCAGTGGGTAGGTGCCGAGGTTACCCCACTGGGTGCATCTGGGTCTCAGCGCGCACCCCACCGCCCCATCTCACCTTAGCCCAGGCACTGTTCTCGCTGCAATAGCTGTTTTCACCTTGCAGGCAGACTGACAATTTCTATTTATCCGTCAGAACCCTAGTCCCAGTGCCCTGTCCCCCACTGGGAGGCCAGTAAGGCCGGCCTGAGTCCAAGTTCTTCCAGAGATTTATGGTACAGGGAGCTGATCACGTGGTGTGCCTGTGTGTCTCTCCCCCCCCCACCCCCGTGACACCCTGCAAAGACACTGGGGTGTCCTCTCCTCGGCCCACAGCGTCTCAGGCAATACCGCTATGTCTCAGGAGAACTCTCCCTACAAACCGGAAGGAAGCCACTTCCCCCCACACCCCCCGCCCCGTCTCCATGGTAACCAGGCTGTAATTCTACCCTACTCCCTCCCCTTAGGAGCAAGCGGCACAAGTCGGGCTCCATGGAGGAGGACGTGGACACGAGCCCTGGAGGCGACTATTACACCTCGCCCAGCTCGCCCACGAGTAGCAGCCGCAACTGGACTGAGGACATGGAAGGAGGTAGGGCCTGAGGGCCAGGAAGCAGAGGCACAGCGAGGACTACAAATCCCGGCGGGCTTTGCTCTCATGCCCAGCCACAGGAACTAGGCTAATGTTGTAGGTCCTCTTGGGAGTTGTAGTCCATCTGTTTGCTACCTTACCTTAGACTAAGATATACCTTCTGGAACTGTGCAGGTGCCATAAGAAGCTAATCCGAGTCTCAGGGTCTCCTGGGGGTCCTGTGCAAACGTCCTATCCGGAAACAACGGGTTCCCACAACTCTTTGTTTCTGGGTTCCACCCTAAACGCTAGACATCTGGGGCCCCAACTGTGCAGCCCCATGGAGCGCAGCCTCCCAGCCTCTGAAGCCTGCGTTCTTCATTTGCAATACGGAGATGGCCATTCTTGTAGAAGCATCGCGGGAGGAAAAGGGTCCAGTCAGGGGCAAACCCTCGCTCCACCCCTGCCCGGCCCACTTAGTCGGGAGATGAGAGCCTTGGGCCGGCTTCCCAGAGTTCTCCAAAGGCCAGGATACAGCTGGGGGGAAACTGAGGCCAAGCAGGGCGGGTGGCGCGCTGGGGTCTCTGGGGACCTAGCCTGGCGGTAGCAGTTCCTGCGCCTGAGGCTGGGGACAGACAGGCAGCTCTAATCAGCTTAGTGGCCTTAATGAGCTGGTAATTGGGGACCAGTCTAGACAGGAAAGAGAGTGAGTTGATGCTGCCCCAGGGGATGCTGGGTAAGATAGTGTGACTGGGGAGGTCAGGGGGAGAAGTGTTTCTGAGGCCATGGCCTCCGGGATAGTGGGGTGCGGGGGGGGGCGTGCGCGCTCCCACTCTGGAGAGCCTGTGGGGGCACTGTGGTCATACTGGGTGTTGCTTCCAGAAAGTCTGGCCTCATCCCTTTCATGCCGCTTCCCGTGTCACCCACAAGGGAGACAGGGGTGTCCAAGGCTGTCTGTGCCCCCTCAACGTGGGACGTGTGTTTGCTGAGGGTGGCAAGCGCAGGGTGCTGACAGTAGGTGCAGACAGTAATGGCATCATCCCCCAGCATTTCGATAGCTGAGGCAAGAGGATTGCCATGAGTTAGAAGCCAGCTTGAGCCAGTGGGGCAGAATACAAGCACCTGATGACCTCTGTGGGCAGCCCCAGCCCCAGGATCCCTAGAGGACGAGAGGTCTCTGAGGATGGCGGGGAACCCTGCCCTCAGGACACATGTCACAGCCTCGTGCCTGTTGATGGCCGCGTACTATTCCACAGTGCTCTCTCCCGAGCCGCTCCAGGACTTTCCGAACGTCCCTCACCCGCCACATTCCCACTTACAGCCTTGGGCTTCTGGGGAAGGTGACGTCACTGCTACCCTTCCCCTGCCCCTCCCCACCCCCCAGGCATCTCGTCCCCAGTGAAGAAGACAGAGATGGACAAGTCTCCGTTCAACAGCCCGTCCCCCCAGGACTCCCCCCGGCTCTCCAGCTTCACGCAGCACCACAGGCCTGTCATTGCGGTGCACAGTGGTGAGTGCCGCCCTCGCCGGGAGGCGGGGCTGCCACCGGAAGTGCTGCCGGTTTCTGTCCTATTGCTGTAGCCTTCCAGCCAAGAGGGGAAAATTTTTTTTGCGTGGTGTGGTGCAAGCCTGCAGAGTCCACTGTCACCTGTAGAGCAACCTGCCTGGGTCACTGGCAATGACTGTGGCCATTCTTATGCTCATCTGTATGAAGTGTTGTTTTGTTTTTGTTTTCCCAGACAGGGTCTCTCTGTGTAGCCTTGGCTGTCCTGGACTCGCTCTGTAGACCAGGCTGGCCTCGAACTCACAGCGATCCGCCTGCCTCTGCCTCCCGAGTGCTGGGACTGAAGGCGTGCGCCGCCGCCGCCACCCGGCTGTATTTTATTTATTGGCACCAGGGCCCAAGCAGTCATTTAAATCAGGGGGCTGGGGAAGTGGATTCTCGGAGGCCTGGAAGGGGGTGGTATGAGGGTCACAGCATAATGTTGTGAAGATAGTGGAGATTGTAAAGTGGGGCAGCATCTCACCTGTTAGCCCAAGCTGGCCTTGAGCTCACAGCAGTTCTCTTGTCACCGCCTCCTGAGTGCTGGGGATGGCTCTGCCTGCTGCACCCAGCTCCTGTATTTTCCTTAATTGTGTCTTTTCGTGTTTTTGCTTTGTTTGGGTTTTTTGTTTTTGTTTTGTTTTGTTTTTTACTGCCCTCTGCTCTACGGGGGACCATGGTGGCATCCCTTTAGAAACTGAGGCAGGAGGATTGCCTGAAGTTTGACCCAGCCTAGGCATCAGGAGAGTTTGGGGACGTCAGCTGCACAGCCTCCCCAAGTCCCTCGGTCGGGCGCGTGTGTCACGTGTGCGTATGTCTGGTGACCACCTGTGTCCGTCTGTCCACAGGAATCGCAAGGAGTCCTCACCCGACCTCCGCCCTGCACTTCCCCGCCACATCCATCCTGCCGCAGACAGCCTCCACCTACTTCCCCCACACAGCCATCCGGTACCCGCCGCATCTCAATCCACAGGACCCGCTCAAGGATCTGGTGTCTCTTGCCTGCGACCCGGCCACCCAGCAGCCTGGACCGGTGAGTGCGCCCTCGAGGGCTCCTGCCAGGGCAGGGCCAGGGTGATGGTGCCTGGGGCGGCAGCTGCCGCCTCCTGTAGCCCGGTAGTAGCTCCGTGTGCCGAACCCGAACCCGGACCCCCCCCCAAAAAAGGCATCGGTTGTGCCAAACACAAAACATGTCTGAGATTCAGAGCACTCGGGAGGCTGAGGCAGGAAGAGTGCTCCAAGTCTGAGGCCAGCCTGGGCTGTCTGCGGAGACCCACAGTCAAGTGACAGAAAAGCATTGTTGGACTCTGGGCCGCTAGGATTTGGCTCTTTGGGAGAGTTTGGATTGGGGGAGCGAATGTTTGGTGTGTGGTGTCGCGGTGTGGAAGGGACTCGAGGTGGCTTGAGGTGATACCGTGGGGTTCCAGCTGAACCCAGGTCCCTGTAGGTCCACTCCCCGAAGCGTGATCTGCACCCAGCATGCCCCAAACCACAACTGACCATGGGATCTGTCCCAAGACCCTGAAGTTCCCAGCAACTGAACAGCATCAGCCACAGCCCAACTATGGGTGTGAAGGTTGTCATTCCCACCCGCCTGACCTCAGGCAATCGCCTCTCCCTCTCTGTGCCTCACTTTTTACACCAGTTACATAAGTCAGTCTACAATCCCCAGGTGGGTCAGGGGCGTGGTCAGGGGTGGAGCCTCGCTTAGAATCCTACAGTGATAGGCTGGGGGAATGGTCAGGGTGGAGCCCCGCCCAGATTCCCACAGTGATAGGCTGGGGGCGTGGTCAGGGGTTGGAGCCTCGCCTAGATTTTTCCCAGTGATAGGCTGGGGCCGTGGTCAGGGTGGAGCCCCGCCTAGATTCCCACAGTGATAGGCTGGGGGCGTGGTCAGGGGTGGAGCCTCGCCTAGATTTTCCCCCCCAGTGATGCTGGGGGCATGGTCAGGGATGGAGCCCCACCTAGATTCCCACAGTGATAGGCTGTGGGCGTGGTCAGGGATGGAGCCCCGCCTAGATTCCCACAGTGATGACTGGGGGCGTGGTCAGGGGTGGAGCTCCTGCTTGGCATACAGCAGGAACTTTGTAGATGCAAAATTCCCCACCACTACCCCTGCCTTGGCCTTCCTTGTGATCCATTCTGCCCTTCCTGACCCTACATAAGCTGTTCCCTCGTTCCTGCCCCTAGTTGGGTGAGAGGCCCGTTGCTGCCTTTGCCTTCCTAGTGCTGAGCTTTTTCGTCCCAGACAAGATACTATGGCTGAGACAGATCTGTAGAGAATGAGACACACAGAACTGTCATCCCAGCACTCAACGGGCTGACGCAGGAGGAGGATGGCTTCAAGTTCAAGTCCAGTCCAGGCTACAGAGAGAGACTCTGCCTCAGAAAAGAGCACCAAAAGCCAGCTAGATGACAAGTAGATTTGTGCAGACACCTGCCCTGCCCCACACTCCTTGAGGGAAATCAATAAATAAAATGCCCTTAATAATTGATGGCGCCCTGCGCGGGATGCCGCCAGCCTGGCCGCGGCTGGAACACCCTGAATTATTCACAGCCGGCCTTTGGTTATTAATATTTTATTTGATGCCTCAGCCCAAGGCTGACGCCCCACCAACCTCACCACCTAGGGACCCTACTGGGATCCCCAGGTCCCCCAGGACCCAGGGTCTCGAGCTGGCCAGATTCACCCCTAGTGGGACGGTGAGGGCTGCAGCCAAGCGGCCACTGCAGCTGGGAGCGAAGGGAAGGCTGTGTGACCCCTAGGCAGCAGATACCCTCTCTGGGCCCCGTGCCCTGGTGCTAACGGGCTCTGGTCTCTCTCCTCCCCACAGCCTGCTCTCCGCCCGGCACGTCCCCTGCAAACAGTCCCTTTGTGGGATTAGGACGGAGGGATCCTCTTGCGGGACAGGTAGGGGCCCAAGAGGCCGGCTGGGGGGTCGGGGGTGGGGCAGAGGGGCCGGCCCAGGGGTCAGGGACAGCAGGCCTGCTGGCCACAGCCGGGTGCAGAGACTCACGGGAAGCCAGCCTCTTGCTCCCAACCCAGGCCTCGAGCCTACCCTGGGGGTGTGAGGTCTACTTCTGCCCTGTCTGCCACTTGCCTGGTTCCCGCCTGGCAGAACACCCCTGGTTGGGATGCATTTGTCTAGTTGGGGACCTGGGGCTCAGAGAACAGAGGCAGCCAGTCCAGGGTCACACGTTGCACTGCAGGCCAGGACGTCCCCCATATGCCCCGTTGCTCCTCTCCAGAGAGAGTCAGAGGCACCGTGCAGAGCAGGTAGAGAAGGGAGGTTAGGGTGCGAGGCTCAGAGAGGGCAGGCAAGCTGCCTGTGGTCACACAGCAGTGGGGTGCTACAAGGTGTGGCCACCTCTGTCCTCACCTGGTGTGGTGGCTGCCTTGAGACACCCAGTTCAGCTGTCTCTTCCTCGGGCCTCAGCCCTGGCAGCCTCCAAAGCCCCCCCCCACATCCCTGTAGAACACCGTTCAGCCCCCTCACAAGGCTGGGAATGTTCTAAACACTCAAACCACGGCCCCAGCCTCTCCCCCCAACACCCCCGCCACAGCTCTCAGCGCCCCAGTCCTCCCGCCCATGGGGCCAGAATCCAGTCTTGACAAACTGAGGCAGGTGATGGTGGCTCCCTCCACCTCCTCCTCCGGGCCCAGGGGCCAGCGCCACTGGCCATTGCTGGCTGAAGACAAGCACGGTGACCCAGTGACCAGGCCTGGCCCACAGGGACACAGGGACAAGGGCGAGCTGGCAGGAGAAGGCAGGCCTCACCCCAGGGTGTACTAGGGAGCCACAGAAGGCTTTACGGAGAGGGAGACTGGATGGGACTTTCCTGAGATGGAGGCAAGGTTTTGCACCCCCAACCAGGGAAATCAGGAGGCTGCAGCGTGGGCTCTCCCCTCCTCCAGGCCCCCGTCTCCGCTCTGAGCCTCAGCCCTTTCTGCCCAGTCAGCACTTCCTGGCTGTCTACACTGTTATTCCTGGCTCGGCCTTCCTGCAGCTCAGCTCCCTCCCTACCACCCCCCCCCATCTGCACACCAACCATGGCCACACCCCCTACCCACCCCACCACCGTCCCCAGGCCCCTCAATACTGAATCACGCAAAGAACCCCGGGTGCCCAGACTCTTGCTGCCTCCCACTGCCTTGGTCTCCCAGTCTGTCAGACTTGGGGTCCCCAGGGAGGCAGAGGCGGAGGCTCTGGTCCAGCGCTGGGCAGGGTCACACCCCAGCCTGTCTGGTTGCCAACGGAAACCAGACATGAGGTAAGGGACAGAGGAGCTTGAACTTGGCTGAGGGCGGGGCAGGAGAGGCGCTGCCCCTGAGGCCACCCTGCCCTGGCCTCTCTCACAGGCAGCGCTTATGCGCCCCACCCCCCACCCCGCCAGTGGACTCTCAAGACAGTGCTCCGCTGATACCCCATGGGCCCTGGAGGGGACAGAGAGGGAATGCGGAGCCTGGCTGGTCCAAGCTGGGTCTTCTCCATCCTCTGAGCCCAGTGGGGAGCTTTGCGTCAGCTGGGGCAGGGATACAACTGTTGGAAAGATGCCACCATATCAGTGTGGTATCACAGGCTGGCAGCCTGGCACTAGGGAAACTGGGGCAAGAGGATCAGAAAGTTCAAGGCTGTCCTGGCCACACAGTGAGTTCTTGGCTAGCCTGGTGTAATACTGAACCATGGTCCCTCGCTGGCTCAGGGGCGAGGGGGTCGAATTGAATTAGCAAAGCCAAGAGGATTCTCAGCCGCCCACAATCTCAATATATTCATGCCCAGGCCCTGACGTCACAGCACATAATTATACCGAGTCCCTGACGTCACAGGACATACCCATTGTCACATGGAATGTACTCACATGAGTCCCTCAAGTCACGCAGGATGCCCTCCCATAAGTCTCTGACACCACACAGAGAGAGCGTATGCAGAGTCCCCGATGTTAGCACGCAGGACATACTTAACGCCAAATCCCCGACATCGCTCAGATGAAGGGCCTCTCTGAAAGGGACAGACAGGTCTGATCTGTTTTGCCCTGCAGAGGTGGAGAGCACAGGCCAGGATCATACACACACACTTGGTAGTATGGCCCGGGATACAGGTCCCCATGTGCCATAGGGGATAGAAGAGGCAGCTATGCTCCTGACACCCCGTTTCTCTCTCTCCCCCCCCCCCATCTCTGTGGACCACTCAGTCCTGGTACCTGGGGTAGCCGAGGTCGCCTCCCAAGCCTCCTTCATCGCTGGCAGAGTCTCAGGGGTGACAGCCCGAGCCTGCGTTTTTTTGGTGGAAAATCAGAAGGAGCGAGAGAGAGAAGCACCCTGCCGACTCCCAGCACGACGGAAAAAACACAGACAGGAAGTGGGAGAAAAGGACAAAAGACAAACAAGAAAAAAAAAAGGAAAAAAAAAAACCTTCCCAACCAAGACGACAGCAGGTGGAAGCTGCAGGTCTCTGTGGCACCTGCTACTGAAGGACGGCTGCCCGGAGCCCTTCTGCGCCCTGAGGACCCTGCCATCACCCACAGACCAGGCTAGCCCAGCCTGGCACCCGCACCCAGCACCAACAGATGGACGGAATAGATGGGGTGGGCTACCCAGCCAGGCCACCTCTCCCCAGACCCCTGCTGCCAGCCACCAGCGCCAGCTTCGGGGACCTCCGCTGGCCGTCCTCACCCCCACGACTGTGTTTGCCAAAGACAGGAGGCTGGAGGCGGTGCTGGCGAGGAGGTGGACGGACCGACCGCATGTACGGTGGGCGGAGGAGGCGCGTTGGAGCCGCCCAGCGCTGGCCCTGCTGGGGACGGACGTGCCACACAGGTACTTTGGGATCCCCCACCCCCAGAAGGGTCCTGTGTCCAGCCTCCATCTCGGCCCTCTGGCCCCTCTCTCCTTGCGGACCTCATTTGGAAGGACACATCTCTCTATGCAATCTGTCCCCACCCTACCCCGGCATGAGAGGCCACGCAGCTCCCGACCCTCCGGCCTCCTCTCGCACATGGAAAGTATCAGCACTTTGAGAAACAGAGGTGGGGGAGCCGGGGACCCCCCCCACACCGAGGCCCCCGGAGGCGGGAGGTGCCGCGATCTAAGTGCCTAACCCCTCTGCCCACCCGCCGCCCCCCTCGTCCATCGGGGACACAGAGTGGCCGGGGCACCCCCACCCTTGTCCCATGTAACCCAGCTCCTCATCGCCGGCGCGCCCTCTAAGCTAGAGAGATGGGACCCTAGAGCTGGGTTTCCCCGAAACCCAGGCTGGGGCTGTGCGCTGTCCCCCTACACTTCTGCCAGTGCCTTACTTCCTGGAGACCCACCCTGGGGTGCCCCACTGCAGGGGGATACCCCCTTTGCACTTTGACCCCCCTGTTGATGTGGGGCCCTGCACAGGGACCAAGAAGGCTGGTGGAAGTGCACTCGGACCCCAGGTGGGAGGGCTCTGGGAGTGATGGGGTGACAGGGTGGCCAGGTGACTGGGTCCCGTCATCTGCTATGCGCACTTCACTGACCTAAAGAGAACACTAAGATGGGGGGGTGCAAGGGCCGTGGCCAACCCCAGCTCTGCAGCCCCCATCCGCACCCACCTGGGTCCTTACCTCGGGTGGGCCGCCCTGGGAGGGGATGTCGGGTGGTTTAGGGTCACTGAACCTACAAAGGCCCCGCCTCCCCTCCCATCCATCTTGGCCACGTCACGCCTGGCGCTGTTGTGTCCCCCTCCCTGTGGAGGCCGCAAGCCATCAACCCCTGCAGCCCCGGGCTAGGCCCCACCCACCTGCTGTCCTCCAGGGACACCTGTCTGTACAAAGCTCCCCAAGACTCTTCCCCAGCCTTCGAGGCCTGGAACTTCATCTGTCCATCTGTCCTCAGGGACCCTCCAGCAGGGGGACCATTGGGGACATCGCGGAGGCCACTGTCCAGGTGTGGGGCTCAGGCCAGTGGGTGTGGACCTGGCTGGTCCCCTCTGACCGCCCTCCCCCCCCCCCCCCCCCAGCCAGCCAGGTCCCAGGGGTCAGGACAGAACCAACTATTTTACCTAACTGCATGGTGCTTAAGGCCCCGCGACACCCGAGAGCCCCCAACCCCAACCCCGGGCTGCTGCGTGCATGACAGGTCCTCCCCGCCCCACCCGCCCGCTCCCCTCACCGCCTCTACTAAAAAAGGAAGGAAAAAAAAAAGGATACACAAAAATATATATATATCCTTACCAAAAAAAAAAAATCCATTATTTCCGAATTTGCACGAACTTTCTACCACAACATGTGCCTTGCTCTCCGAGGACAAGTATTAACTTTTAAATAATATCCGCGCACACAGACGCATGCCCTGCACGCATAGTTACAAACAGACAAGCAATTACATGAAATAAAAAATAAAATCCAAAAGGGTGGTATTTCTATTTGTAAGAAGAAAAGAAAAAAATCAAAAGAAAAGAAAAAATTTTTTATAAAAGAAAAAGAAAAAAAAAAAAAAGGCTGGGCGTGGTGGCGCACGCCTGTGATCCCAGCCCTTGGGAGGCTGAGGCAGAAGGATTGCTGTTAGTTCCAGGTCTAACCTGGTCTACAGAGCGAGCCGCTGCTTCAAGAAATGGGGGAAAAATAAAAACACCAAAAAAAAAAAAATTACAAACAACACCACTATTAAGGAAGTCACAATATTGGGTCATGGTTTGTGATCCCTGCCCGCCCCCCTCAGCCCCGCCCCCCTCACCCCACGCGTTGGGGGATGGGATTCGCCTGGTGCTCATTCTCTGCCACGCAGCCCTGAGGGTCCCTGAGCCCCGGCCGGGGGGAGGGGCTCTCAGGCCTTCCCCGCCCCAAGGCCAGCCTGGGGGCCCATCCCTCCCCAAGCCCCGCCCCTTCTCGTCTTCCAGCCAACCCACAAAGCTGAATGAATATATGCAATATCCGTCCGTCTGTCTGTCTGGGTCGAGCTCAGCTGTGGGGAGTCCCGGCCGGGGCAGTGGGGACACAGCCGGCCGGTGTCACGTCCGTGATTTCAATTTTTCTTATTCTTTTTTGGTTTCGATGTTTGTGGTTGCCTTTGGGTTTTCGTTCTTGGATTCTTTCTGTCTTCTGTTAACTCTGCTCTTAAACTTCACCAAAGCTAAGACAATAGCCAGGGGTTTAGTGGGGCGGACAAGAGTCCCAAGACAGCTCCAAGCCATCCTCCTGCCTCTTCCTGCCCCAGCCCGAGCCCCAAGCAGGCCGCCTATGCCACACTTAGTCAGTTGGGCACTGTCCGAGTGGCCATGGCAGGCGCTGCCTGGGGGGGGAAAGGGGAGGGCTCGGCGCGGGGGGGGGGGCGGGGGCGGAAACTTGGCCTGTAAGTCAGTGTCCTTGTGGCTGACTTAACGGCTTTTTCTTTCTTTCTTTCTTTCCCCCAGCTGCTGTCCTCCACCCCTGGGGAAGGAGGGCGTCAATGGGATGGTGGCAGGAGAGGTGGCCCCATTCCTCGGGGACCATCATTGGGTGGAGCTTAGGACAGTAGACAGTATGCCTGACGACAGGTTGGGAGGGGGCAATCAGGCGCCCCCCCCCCATTTCTCAGAAATTCTCTAGTTTTCACCCAGGGACCCCACACTGGTCCGGTCCTCTGATGGGAGGCTGGGGTGGGGTGTTGGCATTTGGGGGTTCAGTTTTTTCTCTATATGAAACTAACACTTTTCAAACCCATCCCCACTTGAGGCCACCGTCCCCCTAACCCGGCATCACGCCCTGGTGAAGCCCGCACAGCCTGCCGCTTGGGGTCTAGCCTGTGCCCCTGCTTCCTAGGTGGGGACCATAAGACATCTGGGGTCCTGAGCCCTGAAGTCTTGAGCTTGGTAACCAGGAAAGCCTAGGGTGGGCTTCTCCCAGCTCCCCACACAGGGCCTGGATCCTCTGCGGGGGTGGGGGGGGGTTGTCGGGAACTGGCCAGCCAGGCCGCCCCCACACTGTGGGAAGGCAAGACTCCCTCTCACCGGAGGTCACCAGCAAATGTCCCTGCCTTGGGGACAGTGTGCCCTGGCCGGGGGGGGGGGGGGGGGTAAGTTGGCCTGTGCTGCATATGTACATACACACGCATTTAGTTTGGAGTTAACACGCACCCCCCACCCCCACCCCCGCGCAGTGCTGAATAAGGTAGCTTTCTCCCTCTATTCGGTTCCTCCCGGAAGCCCCTGAGTGGTCCTTGCACCTCTGGGGTGCCGGGTTCGAGGTCCAGCCATTTACTCTCCCCACTGATGGTTTTGTTTTGGTATCTTAGAGACAAGGTCTCCCCCAGGTAGCCCAGGCTGGCCCCCAACTCTCAGCAATCCTCCTTCTTCCCTTTCTCGGTTGCTCTGACGACAGGCGTGTATCACCACTCCTGACTTCGCCGCCCACCCCACCCACCCCCACCTCCGCCTTTACAAACTGCCCAAACTTCAGACCCCGAATGGCTGTCCTTTTCCCCTCTGTCCATCTGTCCAGCGCTGAGTAGTCCAGAGCACTCGCAGGGCCGAGGTGGGGGGAGGACTCCCAGCGAGTGTCCCCCCAGATCTTGTAGCCAGTGATACCAAACAATCATTTCCCGGTCAGTGCCTCACACATCCGATGGTGCAGTTTTGGGGTCCTCCCCTGTCCCCGCCCCTCAGTCCCCACACCTGCTCCCCTCAGAGGTGGGACAGGAAACTGCAGGTGTGCTGGGCGGGGAAAGTAAGGGATGTACCCCCAAGCCAGCGCCCCTCCCCCGGCACCCTGCATCACTTCCCCAGCTTGGGGGACCCAACTGGATTACCCCCCCCCCCAAAACCTCACACCCCATCAAACCTCAGATCCCAGCCAGGCAGCCGTGTCCCCTCCCCCAAAACCGAAGTCTCTTCAAGTTTGAGGGTCCCAGTGTGAGCACCCGGAGTTCCCTGCAGTGCCTGGACAAGCATTGGGTTGGAGGGACTAGACAGGGCGCTCTTGGGTTGCAGGAGGTGAGGGAAGGCTTTTTTTCTCTTGACTTCTGCTCTTCCCACCAGCCGGCCACCGCTCGCTCTCTGGGTGGAAGGCTGGCCGGTTCATTTTCCTGCCGAGATCTTTTGGGTTTACTTTTGTTTCCATTCAGCCATTTTGTATTTTATTCCTGGGTTGACGCACCTCTGACCTTCAGCTTTTCATAGCTGCGCTTGTGAAAGTCTGCAGTGACCTCTGCCCCACCCCGCCTCCTCCCAGAGCAAGTGGGGGACTGGATGGTGATCAGAGGACACCCCAGGCCCTTTTGCTCCATCACCCACCCCAACCCCCGCCCACAGCATACTCTACTCATAACCTCATATATTACAAACTCATTTTGGTTTCTGGTTTTCTTGTTTTTGTTTTGTTTTGTTTTGTGGACGCGCCTAAGCACCATTGACTGCCTGCTGTTCCGTTTCTCCCTATGCAAAAAACAAAAAAACAAACATACAAAAAAAAAAAAAGTGAAGGGGGGGAGTCCATAAAAGATTTAATAAAAAAAAAAACAAAAAAATAAATAAAAGAAAGAAAAAGTGTATAAAAATTAAACAAGCTTAAGCTGCAGCTCCTCTTGGGTCTTCCTTTCTGTGCGTCTCTGAAGAGCCTGGGTTGGACCAGGAAGAGGGAGGCTATCCTAGCCCCAGGGCCTTTGCACAGGCTGTGCCTTCTGCTTTGGGGCACCGGCCTGTGTTCACAAGCCCAGGCCCACCAAGTGGCCCCTCTCTAGCCCCCTGCACCTCGCACTGCTGGGTGGGCTGCCCAGGCTCAGAAGCAGCGATTCCGGCCTTGGGCCTTCACCCTGGGCTCCATTAGCGCATGAGCCATAGGACCCGCACGGTGGCTCAGGCCTGACTGTAGGCAGAGGATGAGGATTTCAAGGTCATCTTTGGCTTCATGGGGAATTTGAGGCTAGCCTGGTCTGAGATCAAGTCTCATATAAGAACCCAAGCCCCTTTCCTAGAACGAGCTGGGGTCCCCTGTGACCACCAGGTTCCACTAGCTCTGCGGGGAGGGGCAGGAGGGAAAATGTTCATGGACCCTGACTCCTCAGGTTGCCAAGCCAGGGCTGTCAGAGTGGTTGGACCACCTTCCCAGTGCCGCACAGCGCGGCAGAGTCCCAAAACCCTTGTCTTTCGGATGTGAGTCTAAAGCTATAACCTACAGGAGAACCAATTAGATGCTTGTGTCACAGCCCAGGGCCCAAGTAGCCGGGACTCCCTTCCATGGGCTCTGGCCTAAGCCACACAAAAGGACTAAACATTAGAAGTCTTTATTAAGTGAAGGTGCTGGAGGGTTTTCCGCCCCCTGGTGGCCATTGCTGGAACTGTCCGCCAAAAACCTCTTTCCCTGGAGGACACAAGGTCCTCAGAAAGAACCAGGTGACCATGGGGACAGCGTCGGGACAGAGAAGAGAGACCCTGGCTGAGAAAGCATGGACCACAGGGTATCCCTCCCCGAAACACAAACGCACACACAGGGTGCAAGGCCTCCCAGGAGCCGCACTGGGGCTCAGGGCCATAGGGGACAGTCATGTGAAGCCAGGAGCGTGCCTGGAGGGGGCAGGGCAGATTCCAGAGAGGGAGGAGAGGGAGAGGAAGGCGGGAGCGGGGAGGGTGATGCCAGGTGGGTGAGTGGGGGAGGGTGGGAGGATGGCAGGTGGGTTCGTGGAGTGTGGAGGTGATGGGCAGAGCTGGCCTGCCTCAGGTGGCAGCTGTGACTTGAGGGGTGTGGACAGAGCAAGCTCAGGGTACAGACTTCAGAAGGCGGTTTTCTTCCCTCTCTCATCGTCT
>NC_140490.1:81786256-81978756 GCF_964271855.1 Acomys minous | reverse complement strand
TATTCTACACTGGATGGTGGTGGCGCACACCTTTAATCCCAGCACTCTGGAGGCAGAGGCAGGCGGATCTCTGTGAGTTCGAGGCCAGCCTGGTTTACAGAGCGAGTCCAGGACAGCCAGGGCTACACAGAGAGACCCTGTCTTGAAAAACCAACCAACAAACCGAATATTCTACAGTAATTCCCCCCAGCTGCCTATTCCAACTCTGCCCCTACTTCTGTCACCTGAATGGCTGGACAGAGCTGACCTGCTGGGCCTCCTGATACTGTTTGCCTAAGGGTAGTCCCCCACAGGGTACCTTGACGCCATGTTCTGGCTTGCAATGTCCTCCATCCTGACCGTGGCCTCTTCATCTTCCCCTCTGCATGCATGGAAAGAAAGGCTGATGTCATGGATGCTGCCATGAACTCCATGAACCAGGAGGGATCGGCAGAGAGCAGTGAAGCAAAGAGACTTTCACTGAGGGGCAGGGGGCAGGGAGGCCCTCTAGGGGTGCAGGGGTGGCTCCTCACCTGGCTTTGGAGCACCAGACTCGGTTGACCAGCATGAGGATGAAGACTATAAACAGGAAGCCCACTACCGCGGCCAGGCCCACTAGCCAGGGCTTCAGGCGGCGTTCTGTTTCTGTGGAGGGCAGGACAGGTCAGAGACACAGTGAGAGGAGGAGCCTGCGGGGAGAGGAGGGGCCTGAGGGGAGAGGAGGGGCCTGAGCAGAGGGGAGGGGCCTTCAGGGAGAGGAGGGGCCTTCAGGGAGAGGAGGGGCCTGAGGGGAGAGGAGGGGCCTGTGGGGAGAGGAGGGGCCAGAGGGGAGAGGAGGAGCTTGAGGGGAAAGAGGGGCCTGAGGGGAGAGGAGGAGCCTGAGGGGAGGGGAGGGGCCTGAGGGGAGAGGAGGGGCCTGAGGGGAGAGGAGGGGCCTGAGGGGAGAGGAGGGGCCTGAGGGGAGAGGAGGGGCCTGTGGGGAGAGGAGGGGGCTGAGAGGAGAGGAGGGGCCTGAGGGGAGAGGAGGGGCCTGAGGGAGAGGAGGGGCCTGAGGGGGAGAGGAGGAGCCTGAGAGGAGAGGAGGGGCCTGAGGGGAGAGGAGGGGCCTGAGGGGAGAGGAGGGGCCTGAGAGGAGAGGAGGAGCCTTAGGGGAGAGGAGGGGCCTGAGGGGAGAGGAGGGGCCTGTGGGGAGAGGAGGGGCCAGAGGGGAGAGGAGGAGCCTGAGGGGAGGGGAGGGGCCTGAGGGGAGAGGAGGGGCCTGTGGGGAGAGGAGGGGCCAGAGGGGAGAGGAGGAGCCTTAGGGGAGAGGAGGGGCCTGAGGGGAAAGGAGGGGCCAGAGGGAAGAGGAGGAGCTTGAGGGGAAAGAGGGGCCTGAAGGGAGAGGAGGGGCCTGCGGGGAGAGGAGGAGCCTGAGGGGAGAGGAGGAGCCTTAGGGGAGAGGAGGGGCCTGAGGGGAGAGGAGGAGCCTTAGGGGAGAGGAGGGGCCTGAGGGGAGAGGAGGGACCTGAGGGGAGGGGAGGGGCCAGAGGGGAGAGGAGGAGCTTGAGGGGAAAGAGGGGCCTGAGGGGAGAGGAGGAGCCTGAGGGGAGGGGAGGGGCCTGAGAGGAGAGGAGGGGCCTGAGGGGAGAGGAGGAGCCTGAGGGGAAAGGAGGAGCCTGAGGTGAGAGGAGGAGCCTGAGGGGAGGGGAGGGGCCTGAGGGGAGGGGAGGGGCCTGAGGGGAGGGGAGGGGCCTGAGTGGGAGAGGAGGAGACTGAGGGGAGGGGAGGGGCCTGAGGGGAGGGGAGGAGCCTGAGGGGGAGAGGAGGGGCCTGAGGGGGAGAGGAAGGGAGGAGCCTGAGGGGGAGAGGGAGGGAGTTAACGAAAGGGTAGGGTCCTGAAGGGCGGAGCTTATCAAAAGGCAAGAAAAGGGGCAGGACACAGGAAGACCATGCACCACTAGCTGTCTCTGATCTAAGGGGCGGGGGTAGTGAAGAAGGCGGGGCAGGGAGAAGATGGCTTCCTGGATGGTGGGGATGTCAGAGAAAGAACTGCGGTAGGGGGCTCATAGGGGCCTTGACCGGCTCGGTGGAAGGCAGTGGCCTCAGCTTGTGGATGCCAAGAGGAGGAGAGAAGTGTAACAGGCAGGAGTGGGGCCCTGCGGAGAACTCATCCCTACCAGGGCCCTCCACACTTCTTCCTGCGCCTTTTCTGTGCCTCAGTTTCTCCTCGAGTTCCCAAGATCCACCCGACATGAGCTCCGCACCCCAGTCCTACCCTGCTGGGCCTCAGCGGGCGCCAGGAGCAGTGTGGCCAGCAGCAGCAGCAGCAGCCTACCCAGGGTGTCCATGGCCAGCGCGCTGGTGACGGGTCGGAGTCCAGATGCGAGTGTGAGTGGCGCAGGGCCCGGGTGGGGTTAAGATAGGGTGGTTGGGCAGGGGCGGGGCGGGGCGGCGGGGGGCGGGGGGGGGGACACACCTGTGTGTCCGGGCCTCCTAGGCCTGGCTGGATGGCCGTCAGGCTCCTGCTCCCAGGAGGGCAGAGTCTGCAGCTGGTTTAATATTAACGTGGACTGTCCCTCTCCGCACCGCCCCCTTCCCCAGGCACCTTGCATCCCCTGCTAGAGGTCAGAGTGCTTAGATGTGATGTCCACACCCTCACGTGCGCACAACTGGGTGTGGCAGTCAGGCTCGGTGGCTGGAACAATCTTTGCAGCTCTGCGCCTGCTAAGTCGCCCCTGCAGGGTTGGCAGCTCCATCAGCAGAGGCTCCCAGGGTAGGGGGGAAGGGACCTCAAGTCTGTCACAGAGCCACCTGCCTTCAGAGCATGCGGACACCTCCACACACACGGAACATGCTACACGCGCGCACACACACACACGCACGCACGCACGCGCACGCGCGCGCGCGGAACATGCTCCATACACACAGAACGTGCTTTCTGCCCTGACCTTGGGCCTCAGGCCGATTAGATAGTGAACCCCACCTGGGCAAAGGGGGCCCCCACCCACAGGGGTCACGGGAGCAGCCACAGCCCGGAAACGTGAAAGACTAACGATTCAGACATCGGTGCCTTAGGTCTGTTGTTCCCCCACACCGGAAGCCGAGGCAGGAGGATGGCTAGCCCCAGACCTAGCCTGGGTACCAGAAATAAAAACGTGTGCTGGGGGGAGGGGGTGCAGAGAGCTCTCCCAGCATGCTACACACACACACACACACTCGGGTTCCATCCCCAGCACCCCAGAAACCAGGTAGGGTGGCACATGTCTGTCACCCCAGCACTCAGAGGTAGAGGCAGGAGGATAAACAGGTCATAGCTTCATCTTCAGCTACATGTCAAGTTCGAGGCCAGCCTCACACGGTCTGGAAAATAAATTTTGGTTTTTGTTTCTGTTTTTGTGGTTTTGTACCAGAACTTAACTGTGTAGACCCAGGCAGGCCTTGAACTCACAGAGGTCCTCCTGTCCTCCTGAGCACTGTGACAAAAGATGATACCTCACCAGCTTGAAACTGTTTTTTATCCTAATCCTAGTTTAGTCCTAAACTAATCGTTTTTAAACTGTTACAGAGCAGCTGGAGAGATGGCTCAGTGGCTAGAGGCACTGACTGCTTGCTCTTCCAGAGGACTCAAGTTCAAATCCCAGCACCCACATGGCGGCTCACAACTGTCTGTAACTCCAAGATCTGAGTTACATAGACATACATGCAGGCAAAACACCAATGCACATAAAATAAAGGTTAAAAAACAAAACAAAACTGAGCCAGGTGGTGGTGGCACATGCCTTTAGTCCCAGCACTCGGGAGGCAGAGGCAGGTGGATCGCTGTGAGTTTGAGGCCAGCCTGGTCTACAAAGCGAGTCCAGGACAGTCAAGGCTACACGGAGAAACCCTGTCTTGAAAAAACCAAAAACAAACAAACAAAAAACTGTTTCAGAGTATCACTCTCTGGATACCCAGTGACAGACAGAACCTTCAGATAAACACTGGCCAGAGCCAGCAAGGACCAGCTTCAACCAGACAGGCATGGGATATCAATCCCACTGTATGTGGGTCCTCAGGGGTGCAGACTGATGGGCCGAGGTCTCACAGCCCAGGGGAAGCCGCACCACGTGGCTGTTTTTGCTTCATAGCTCTGGCTGGCCGGGAATTCGCCATGCTCCTGTCTCAGCCTCCTGAATGCTGAGAATGACAGGTTCCCCGGGCTGTGAGACCACGGCCTACACATTTCTCAGCGGCCTGCCTCACTTTCCCATCTGTGCTGCCAGGCTCACCGGAAGGCCCCAGGAGGGTTCTGTGGGAATGTGGGGGTCTGGGCTGAGACACAGAGGTGGGAGGGCGCACTTGGATAGTCAGACAAACTTTTAATTTGCATGTGAACTTGGCGGCAGAACTTTCTCCTTTCAGCAAACACTCCGGACGCAGGAGGAGGCTGAGTGAGGAATTATTCACAATGAGGAAAAGCCATTGTCTGTCTGTTAGCTTCAGGACAGCCAGGGCTGCTACACAAGGAAACCATGTCAGCGCCATGGAACATAGGCGGGGGGTGGGGGTGGGGGGGTTGGGGTGTGTGTGTGTGTGGGGGGGGGCCCACACCTGTCATCCCAGCACTCAAGAGGTGGCGACAGGAGGATCAGGAGTCTAACCTCCTCCCCTGCTCTATTTCAATTGGAGGCTAGCCTGAGCTACATGAGATCTTAATAAAGTGGGGGCGGAGTCTGCAAGCCCAGCACTCAAGCTGAGGCAGGGGAACTTTTAAGTATCAGGCCAGCCAAACCCTGTGTCTTACAATACACGTCATACAACACTCATGTCACACAGAATAGGTGGCCCAGCCAAGGTGGTTGGGGCACAGGGTACACGGGAACCGCCAGGCCCACCGGCGAACGTCCCAGGTGCTGTCCCCTTCCATGTCAGTCCAGCCTCCAAAAGTTGGTTTGCACAGGAGGGTCCTTGAAGGCGATGGAGGGCCGCCGAGGAGCACGGGCGGTGTCCTCCTCCCCACGCCAGGCCAGGGCCAGCTGAAGGTCCAGCTCTTCCAGGTCCTCCCCGGCCAGGCTGGCCCGCAGCTCCCGGGGACCTTCCTCCTGGTCAGGCTTAGGGCCAAAGGCCCAGTCTGCAGAACAAGAGGCTGGTGAGGGCGTGGCTGGCCCCGCCCCTGGCCCCGCCCACCCCTTCGACAGACCCTGGCCTGGACAAGGGGCTCCTGTCCCACGCCACCCGTGACCCCAGCCCAGGATGGATTAGCGGTACGGGGCATGGCTCACCAGCCAGGTCATGAGCTAGATCTTTGATGAGGTGGCCAACAATGGCGTAGGCCACTGCTACCACCAGGATGGCGGCCATCAGCAGATACAGGGCATAGCGAGGCAGGCGGATGGCGTCCAGCGGGGGCGGCCGGTACTCCTCATACATCGGAGGGGTTGGGCTCCAGTCCTCCGCCTCCCTTTTATCGAGGGACCCCTCCATGGCTGGGACACTACAGGAGCCTGTGGGAGGTGACCCACCTACGGAAGTATTAGGGGATGAGCTAAAAGGATTAGGACGGCTTCTCCAAGCCATCTGTCCGGATCAGGGCTGAATCCCTGGCCCCCTCCCTAGAAGTGATGCTGACATCCGCACTGACCCCAGGACCTTTGCCGGGTGTAACCCTCTGTCCAGGCGCACCCTAAACAAAAGGCTCGCCTGTGCAAGGCCCCAGGGAGTCTGGTGCTCTTGGGGAGCATGCAAATGGTGGTGGTGGGGGGAGCTGGGGGCCAGCGATGGAGGGACTAAGTGGGGACTCTGCTCATGGGTGTCCTCTGGTGGCCACTGTGGGGAGGACAGAGAGTAGAAAGTGGCACGGACCGTGGCTCTGGACTGGGTGCTTACAATGGCTGCCTGGCTAAGCAGGCATGGATGGAGCCCTAGGAGGTTCCAGAAACAGCAGGAGGCAGGTAGGGGCAGCCTGAGTGCTCCGTGAGAGACGGGGGTTCAAATCCCAGTTCTGAGAGTCGCTCTGGGCCGTGGCTATCCCAGGCTTTGGGTGGGTGGATTGCTCTGGAGCGAGGGGTTGGTGTCACATCACAGGACAGCAAAGCCCACAAGCACTGCCTCCAGCTTCCCGTGAGGAGTCATCCCGTATAAGCCCAGCATTCCACACGGGGTCGGACACAGGACGTTGGTCTTTGGAGTCTGTGAATGAGTTTTGCTCTCCAAGAGATATCAGGCAGAAGAACGGAGGTGGTGAGAGAACCAGACAAGACTCGGGAGAGCCAGAACAGGAAAGAGTGAAGCCAGGCAGGCGTGTAGGCCAAGGAGGGGGGGGCGGGTCACGCGGGGGTGGTGCTCCCGGGAGGAGGGAGATCGGCCGGGTCAGATGGTATCACGGAAGGCATCTGTACCGTGGCTTTCAGGTCTCCCAGGGGCAGTTCCTGGGGACAGGGTGGCCATGGCTGGTGGCGCAAGTCATAACGGGGAGAAATGGGGGATGAGGAGCATGTGCTATGACAGCCAGCCAGAAGTGACCAGCCAGGAAGAGGGACGGAGGGATCCTGGCATCCAAGACTGAGGCAAGAGAACTGCCATGAATTCCTGTCCATCCTGGGCTACGTACTGCACCCAACTAAAAAGAAACTTCAACTGGACATGATGTGTACCTGCCGTCATGGAGGCGGGGTGTGGGGGCGCAGGAGCCATCCTTTGCTACACTTCAGGTTGGAGTTCAAGGCCAGCCTGGGCTACGTGAGAGACCCAGCCTGGAGAGGAGCAAAGGTGGAGAGCTGGCTCATCGGTCAGCGCCCCTGCTGCTCTAGCCCAGGCCCTGGGTTCGATTCTTAGCACCCACATGTCTGAAGAACACACTCAGCTGCGGGCTAGCTCAGGCTAAGGTGCTCATCCTGCAGCCATGAAGACCGAGGCATGGTGGCCACACCGCACCCCAGCACTGGGGGTGGGGGGCTGAGACAGGAGAATGACCTGTCAGGCGCCAAGGCTTAGTCGACTCAGCAAGCTCCAGGTTCGCTATCACCACACACGGAGCCAGCGCTTGTGAAAAATAATTTATTTTATTTGTGTAGCGCCCTAGGGTCAGCCTGTGCTCCCTGCTTGGCCTGGATGTGAGGTGAGGCACTCCACACACTCCCAGATCCATGTGAACTCAGCATCAGTCACCGCTGTCCTGGAGCCCCACAGCCTTCCCGGTGCCTGGGAGCTTCAGAGCTGCAGTGCCTGCTGGTCTGGATCTGCACACGAGGCACAAAATCACAGAGCAGACAGCACCAGGAGTGAGCACTGTGCACCAGCACCCAGCGACACAGGTACAGGACAGGCGGCCAGGGCTGAGGCAGGCCCAGGACGAGGTTCCAGAGTCCCAGCAGGTGACCAGGTGACGGGCAGAGTCCTGGGTGGTGCAAAGGGCAGGTCAGGGTGCAGACGTGAGACATTCTGAGTGGCGCTCTGCGTGCTGCCGGGTGCTGACCTGGGTGGTACTGGGTGCTGTCCTGGGTGGTACTGGGTGCTGTCCTGGGTGGTGCTGGGTGCTGTCCTGGATGGTACTGGGTGCTGTCCTGGGTGGTGCTGGGTGCTGTCCTGGGTGGTGCCAGGTGTTGTCCTGGGTGGTACTGGGTGCTGTCCTGGATGGTACTGGGTGCTGTCCTGGGTGGTGCCGGGTGCCGTCCTGGGTGGTACTGGGTGCCGTCCTGGGTGGTACTGGGTGCCGTCCTGGGTGGTGCTGGGTGCCGTCCTGGATGGTACTGGATGCCGTCCTGGGTGGTACTGGGTGCCGTCGTGGGTGGTGCTGGGTGCCGTCCTGGATGGTACTGGGTGCCGTCCTGGGTGGTGCTGGGTGCCGTCCTGGATGGTACTGGATGCCGTCCTGGGTGGTGCTGGGTGCCGTCGTGGGTGGTGCTGGGTGCCGTCCTGGGTGCTGGCGGGTGAGCCAGGTGCCGGGTCAGGGTGGTGGCCGCAGGCGCTCCAGCCCATCTGCATACTGGAAGTCCTGGCCGCTCTCGTACTCATACATGTCCAGCGCCACCTCACAGCTCTCCCGCACCACTCGCTCGGGGTCAGTGACATGGTCCCGCAGCGCAGCCAGGCAAGCGGGCCTGGCAATGGCGCCCAGGGCCTCCGCGCATTCGTGCCGCACCATGGGGCTCTCCGAGGTCCGTGCCAAGGCGGCAGCCAACTCGGGCACGGCCGCCTCATGCTGCAGCTGGCCCAGCACGTAGCCCACCTCATGGCGGAAGAGCGCGCTGCCACAGCGCAGGCCTGCAGGGAAGGGCCAAGGAAACAGGGTAAGGACAGGAAGTGGGTGTGGGGTCCATGGCAGGAACTCTCCATGGCCACCATGGTCAGGGACTCCCAGGGTGTATGGGGGGAGGGTGGCTCCTGCGTGGTGCTGAGGTCCGGTCCCAGCCTCACCTTCGGCCAGGGCTAAGGCAGCCTCCTTGCCACCCAGGTTGCGCAGGGCAAACATGGCGCGGTACCGCTCAAAGAGTGGCCGCGCCTCGTCTAGCAGGGCATCGCGCAGCCGCCCGACATCGTGCTCCTCTGCAGGGGGCGCTGGGTCCACAGAGAGGTAGGGTCCGGCACAGGCCGCCTCCTCGGGGTGCTGCTGCAGCCACTCCAGACGCTTGACGGCCAGCTGGCACGTCTCAGCTACCTGCGGGGAGAGGGAAGTGGCTATGGGTCCCCAGCACTGAGAACATGGGGTTTGGGGTACACATCTGCCCAACCCCTACTCTCCCAGGCTGTGGCTGAGCCAGACTGAGGCTTTAGACGGAACACAGACTAAGGAGAGGCATGAACAAACACTCAGGAGGAGTGGAGACCCAGGGGAACAGTCTGTGCAAAGGCCCTGGGGCCGGATATAGCAGGACAGGCAAGGGGCTTGAGAAGCAGGGGACAGATCCATGCATGGGAGCCCAAGGAAGGACAAAGCCAGAGTGGAAGTCGCCCAGCAGCCACCACAGGTGCGATAGTAGATGCACATGCAGTGCATGCTTCACACAGCAGAATATTACACAGCCATGAACAGGAGCAAGGCTCCTACACACAGCACAGCGTGGACCAACTGTCAGGACAAGGCGATTAGTGAGACACAGACACAAAAGGCCACACAGGACAGGCCCCAGGAGAGGAGTGTACAGAACAGGGGGCTGTAGAGATGGGAAGGACATTTGTGGGTGAGGGGAAGGACCAGACAGATCACAGACAAGGGCCAGGTTCTCAGGGCTGGGGACCCGGAGCTGTGGGGAGAGCTTATGGGGCGCCCCTGCCCTCACCTCCTCCACCTCCAGAGCGTGCGTTCCCAGGAGACTACCCTGGCAACCAGACATGGACTCCAGAGCTGGTCCCCCCAGGCCTGGGCCCTTCAGAGTCCCCTCACCTCAATCACTGGGTCGGCGGAATACTGCTTCAGGAGGCCTAGGACTTCCGGGTTACCGATGGCCCCCAGAGCTTCCCCTGAGGAGACATGCCAGCAGGCAAGAGTTGGCTTGATGCCCAGCACCTGGCTGGCCCTCCTGGCCAAGGCTGGGCATACTTACTCAAGAATCCTTACTCAAGAAGCAGCCCCACCCCAGCCAGGGCCCCGGGGTGGGCAGGAAGTCCTCATTAGACCAAACAGGCTTAGAGATGAGGAGGACACAGTGTGCCAAGGCCCTGAGGCCAGGGACGGGCTGGCCGGGGTGCCTCCTGGGACCTCTGCTGCTAGGACACGGCCCCTCCCTTCTCTGCCCACAGCTCTGGTCCCACGTCTCTCCCTGCAGCTTACTCACCTGCCTCATGGCGCACCATGGGCTCCTGGCTCGTGTCCTGCAGCACGTCTGCCAGCACAGGGATGGCGCGCGCGTCCCGCACCTGGCCCAGGCAGAAGGCCAGCTCGTGCTTCAGAAGGGCAGAGCTGTCCTCGAAGCCGCGGCTGATCCAGGCGATGGCTTCAGGGCCACCAAGTCCCCGCAGTGTAAACAGGGCCCGGAAGCGGGCCTGCAGCGGCTGCTTGGGGTCCAGTAGGGTCTTCCCTATGGCCTCTACCTCCTGCTCCGTTACCATGATGACTGCTTCCCAGGGGCCGGGTTCTCTGCAGCCTTGATCCTGCTGTAGAAAGAGAGGGTGAAACCAGATGCTGTGGCCCAAGCTTGCTGTCCCAGCCCCAGGGACGCTGAGGCAGGAGGATCCCTTAGCTCCAGGCCGCCAAAGAACTTTCTCAAACCCCCACATCCACCACCCTCCACAGAAGGAAAAGAAAAAAAGCGCCCTAGAGCGCTCTTCACAGCCAGCTCGGCACAGGCGGTGGCTTTACATTCCTGAGCGGCCCACGGTCCTGCTATGCAGTTCCAGTAAGTCACTTTCTGTCTCTGGGCCTCTGCCCTGTGTATGTCACCGGCTCCTCGCAATACCCAGAGCTGGAGTTCTGGGGCACAGAGACCCAGCCCTGAGTCCCCTCCCTCTAGGCTTCTCCCCACCCCAGACCCTGGGCCTTCTACACAGGGTTCACCCTCTGCACAGCCTGACTGACGCAGACAACACGCCCAGCACACAGGAGCTTTCTCTCACAGGTGAATTAACATGGAACCAGATATCTCCGGGATGAGAAGGAGCCACTGTCTGCCATGGAGACACCAGCAAAGCCCCTGGCAGATGCGTCACAAACAGGACTAACAGGCTGTGGCAAGCTGGAAGGCATTCTGGGCTCTGATGTCACCCAGCGGCCCCTGGGTTTAATGAGGGAGGTATGGCTGCTCCAGCACCAATGTGCATCACAGGACAGCAGACAGCCACATTTTTTTTTTTTTTTTTTTTTTGGTTTTTCGAGACAGGGTTCCTCTGTGTAGCCTTGGCTGTCCTGGACTCACTTTGTAGACCAGGCTGGCCTCGAACTCACAGCGATCCGCCTGCCTCTGCCTCCCGAGTGCTGAGATTAAAGGCGTGCACCACCACACCTGGCTCATATCTTTTTTTTTTCTTTTTCCTTTTCTCCCCCCCCCCCGCCCCCCCCCCCCGTTTTTCGAGACAGGGTTTCTCTGTATACTCTCGACTGTCCTGGACTCACTTTGTAGACCAGGCTGGCCTCGAACTCACCTGCCTCTGCTTCCTGAGTGCTGGGATTACAGGCGTGCGCCACGTCGTGACAATGAAATTAATCAACACCCGGGAAGCAGGTCCACGGGAGCTGGCAGCCACTGAGTGGCAACGACATCCACTTCCCAAGTTACCCGGAGCAGCAGCCGAGGAGGCCCGGCATCTCGTGGGTCCTAGGTTGCTGCTGCTCTGGGTCGGAAAGGTTCCGGGCTGGTCAGGCCTAGTAATGGCCTCGCCTCGCTGGAGTGGCCGAGGCAGGAGGATGAACGGTCTCCAAACCCTGAAGCGGGGTGGGCAGGCGCGACCCGGGGCGCACGATGCCCCCGGTCCCCCCAGCACCTGGTCACCCGGGGAGCCGCGCAAGGGCGGCAAACCTGCTGCCAATCAAGCACGGGGAAGGGGCCTTCTGTAGGCACACGGGGAGGGAAGGCTAGCCTGGGCTAGCCTAGGCTACGTGACATCCTGTGTCAAGTCGAGTACGTAGGGTAAAAGGCCGCGAAGTCGCCCAATTCCTCGGGGGCAGTCTCCGCTCCTGCACCCCCACCGATAGTCCCTCAAAACGGAAGTCCCCTGGAAGCACTTCCGGCACCTCTTACCGTGCTCTCGGCTACGGGGGACTAGCGGCTGAGCCCCGCACTCTCCGGCCCGTAGAAGCCGGTCTCGGTGACAGCGTCACGGACCCCGGGAACAAGGAAGTCAGCAGCCGCGCCGCGCGTAGCGTCTTCTGGGCGCCGCCATCTTGGCGGCCACGTGACCTGGCCGGGCGGAACCAGAACCGGGTCGAGGGGTTGAACACGCACGGAACGATTCGGCGAGCAACGCCCCCCGCCGTCGTCAGGGCTGGAGACGCGACTTCCGGTCTTCCTCCCAAAGAAGATTCTCTCCGACTACCCCCCCCCCGGAGAGAAAAGAAAATGGTTAGTTCCGCCTCAAAGGTCAAAGGCGACCAATCCCGACCAGGCATGGGTAGGGATGGGGCGGGGCCATGTCACAGGGGGCGGGACCAAGAGTCTCCAGGACAAAAACAAACGAAAAAAAGAAATGGCAGGTAGGACAGGGGTTACGAGGTGGCACAGCGAGGAGGGCGCTTATCGCTCTTATCGACTCACAGGATAGATGGTGCGAACTTTCACTCTTGCAGTTATATAAGCATAAAGTCGATGTTTAAAAATTTTTAAACACATAATATGTGTGGAAATATAAGTTTATTTTTATTTATTTATTATTTTTATTTTATTTTGGTTTTCCAAGACAGGGTTTCTCTGTGTAGCCCTGGCTGTCCTGAACTCGCTTTGTAGACCAGGCTGGCCTCGAACTAAAAGTGATCCGCCTGCCTCTGCCTCCTGAGTGCTGGGATTAAATAAGTGCGCCACCAGGCCCGGCCCGGGAATGAGTTATTTTAAGACAGTTTAGGGGCCCCACCCTGACCTGGGACGTTGGCATCACCTACAGCTACTTCCTGAGGGCTCTGAAAGTTGGCTCCCCGGGGTGAGGTGGCATGTGTGGAGGCAGAGACAGGCAGGAGGACGCCCCAGGTTCAGTGAGAGACCCCGCCTGAAAACACAAGATGGAGAGTGACTGAGAAAGACACCGCTGGTGGTGCACGCCTTTAATCCCAGCACTCGGGAAGCAGAGGCAGGTGGATCGCTGTGAGTTTGAGGCCAGCCTGGTCTACAAAGTGAGTCCACGACAGCCAAGGATACACAGAGAAACCCTGTCTCGAAAAACCAAAGAGAGAGAGAGAGAGACACCTGACCGCTGTGTGCACATGTACAAAAAAAAAAAAAAAAGCAGACATAGCTGCAGATGAGGGACCTTACTGTCCCCCTTGGCCAGCTTGCTATGGGGCAGAGCTCCAACCTATGTTTACATGAAGGTTCTGGAAGGGGTGTGGGGCCCCTGTCAGGTCACAGGGTGGGGTGATGCCAGGTGTGACCCGGCCCCCATGACAGCTGAGGGGAAGCGATGGGCCCAGGGGTGCAGGAAGCAGATATGGCTTCAGAGCTTGGCGTGCCGCCCAGGCTGCCCTGGGAGGAACTGATACCAGGAAACACTGCACTGGGGCCATCAGCCATGACTTCCTTTTCAGTGGCTTCTCCATCCTTAAGTCCGAGATGGCCAGAAATCCAGCACCCCTGTGGCTACGAGCTCCTCTCCCCCGGAGGTGTTTTCCTCCTGGGCCAGCTTTGTTGGTTAGCTGGCAGCTGTTGGCTTGCGACCTCTTCACTGCAGGATCCATAAGTACAGGAGTGGCTTTTGTTAGCCTGGTGGCATATACTTTAAATCTTAGCACTCAGGAGGCAGGGCCAGGTGGAGCTCTGCGTTTGAGGCCAGTTGGGGCTACACAGAAAACAAACCAAAACCCAAACAAACAAGAAGCACTTCCCCCCTCACACCTGAGACAGGCTTTTTCTCTGTGGCGTTGGCTGTCCTGGACTCGCTTTGTAGACCAGGCTGGCCTCCAGTTCCCCAGAGTGCGGAGATCACAGGCATGAAGCACGGTACCTGGACGGTTTTGTTGTTCCACAGATCCACCTGCCTCAGCGCCCCACCTGTGGGATCACGCCCCAGTCTGTGTCACTGGGACTGGCTGGTTTCCTCTGCTTTTCAAATTATTTTGTTACATTTATAGGCGGCACACATATGCCAAGGTGCTGCATGTAGAAATCAGCTCCTTGCCCAGGGCGTGGTGGTGGCGCACGCCTTTAATCCCAGCACTCTGGGAGGCAGAGACAGGCCGATTGCTGTGAGTTTGAGGCCAGTCTGATCTACAAAGAGAGTTCCAGGACAGCCAAGGCAACACAGAGAAACCTTGTCTTGAAAATCCCCGAAAAAGGAAAAAAGAACAAAGAAATCGATCCCAAGAGACTGACTTTGGCTTGATGGCAGCATCTTTGCGTGCTCAGTCATCCTGCCAGGCTCATGACTAGGAATCTGACCCTCTGTCATATTTGCAGGACAAGCAGGGTACCCACCAGGCCATCTTTTACATCTCCAGTTCTTTTCAATTTTATTTATTTGTTTATTTATTTATTTATTTATTTATTTATTTATTAGTTTTTAGTATTTAGAGACAGGGTTTCTCTATGTAACAGCCCTGGCTGTCCTGAACTCACTCTGTAGACCAGGCTGGCCTCAAACTCACAGAGATCCACCTGCCTCTGCCTCCCGAGTGCTGGGATTATAGGTGTGCACCACCGCACCCAGCTTTTTGTTTGTTTTAAAGGGTTGTTTGTGTTATGTGTGTGTGTGCCAGCATGAGTTTCTGTGGAACACACAGGGACCAGAAAGGGGCATCAGGTCCCATGGAGCTATGGTTTTGAGGTATCATGTGGGTCCTGGAAATTGAACCTGAGTCCTCTGCAGGAGCCAGTTCTGTTAACTGCTCAGCTATTAATCCAGCCCGTGTTCCAACTCCTGATGTTCCTGCCTCCAGCCCCCTGGTGCTGTGATGACAGGTGTACTCCACCTTGGTTTGTGCGGAACTGGGGGTGTTTTGGGGGGGGGATGTGCCGGGAAAGGGCTCTACCAAGCGGGCCCAGACCTGACCCCAAAGTGCATTTCAACTTACTTTTTGGGGGATGCTGGGCAAACATGCCCACTAACCTGTATTATTATTTGAAGCCTTTAAATGGTCACTTCCTGTGTGTGCATGCCTCAGCACTCCTGTAGAGGTCAGAGGGCAAGAACTCCAGTCTTTCAACGTAGACCCTGGGACTGAACTCAGCATCTCAAGCTTGGCAGCAAGCACTTTTACCAACTCTTCATTATTTTGAGCCAGGGTCCCCCTGACCTCCCTAACTTCTCCCCTGAACCTTCCAGGCCCTGGCACCTCCCATCTCTGGACATTTGCTGTCAGAGTCCACACCACGTGGCACTTTGTGTCTGGTCCTCTCACTGAGCACCGTGTCCTTTTGAGTCCCTCTGCTTAATAACCGGTCAGAGCCCTGGCCTCTTTCATGGCTGTGGGGTGTTTCACTTGCAGGCATGAGGCTTGCTCCCTCTTCCAGAGGGCGAACACTAGATTGCAGATGTTCCTGTAGGAGGTTGTGGGTGGGTACACTCCTGGAGGCCTGGTCTTGAGTCTTGGCTGTTCTTTGTTTCCGTTTCTGAACAGTCGCCAGCCCCTCTCCTGGGTTGGCTATAGATGTCACAACCGGCCTGGCTAGAATGGCCCAACTTCCCTCAAAGCCTCACACGCAGTGTGATTTGTTTTGTTTTGGAAGAGTACTCAGGCACCAGAATCTGAGACTGTGATTGCAATGTGTGCTGAGCACCCCAGGGCCTTTGCACACCCGTTGCCCCCTTGCTCACTGAGGTTCCCCCCTTGCTCACTGAGGTTCCCCCTTGCTCAATGAGGTTCCCCCTTATTTACTGAGGTTCCCCCCCTTGCTCATTGAGGTTCCCCCTTATTTACTGAGGTTCCCCCTTTATCACTGAGGTTCCCCCCTTGCTCACTGAGGTCAGCCCTGAAACTCATCCCTTGCCCTACATGTATTTTTTTAATTTTTTAATCCTATTTTTAGCCAGGTGTGGTGACACACATCTTTAATCCCAGCACTCAGGAGGCAGAGGCAAGTGGATCTCTGAGTTCGAGGCCAGCCTGGTCTACAAAGCAAGTCCAGGACAACCAGGACTGTTATACAGAGAAACCCTATCTCAAAACAACAACAACAAACAAAAAACAACCCCGCCGAAAAAAAATACACATAAAAATATTCTACTTTTGCCTGGCTGGCTGTGATCGCACAGGTCTTTAATCCCAGCACTTGGAGGCAGAGGCCGGTGGATCTCTGTGAGTTAGAACTCAGCCAGGTCTACAGAGTGAGTCTGAGGCCAGCCAGGGCGACACGGAGAACCCCTGACTAGAAAAACCCAAAATAAAATTCTGTGTGGTGCGTGTCATTAACCAGGGAGAGGCAGAAGTGTGTGCGTGCGCACGGGACCTCAGGAAGCTGCCTCCCACCAAGTGGGCTCCGGGTACTGGACACGGCGCCATCTGGCTTGGATGCAGCACCTCTACCTTTTGAGCCATGGAGTTGGCCCCAGCGTGTCTTTCTGAACAGGACCTTTCTTGAGGTTTGTTTCCAGCTGTCACCACCAGGCCTTCTGGGAGAACTCGGTAGGCACACGATACATATTTTATTGAGGCCGGGGTTGGGGTGGGGTGGGAGGGAGTGTCTGGTGTATGCCCTTCTGGCAGTGAGAAAGCTGAGGCTGGAGGATTGCTTCCAGTTCGAGGATAGTCTGGCTAGAGAGACAAATCTCGAGAAATCACAATAATATACAAATGCTTACTGGGTAGCCAGCGGCGTCCGCGCGCTGGGCGCCATGCGTGGGGCGACTGCACCTGAGTGAGTCAGGGCTTCAGGCGACGCGTCTCCGCTCGGTCCCCAGTCGGAAGCCACGCCCTCCGCAGCGCCGAGTCACCCGAGTCCTTTTACCCCCTTCGCTGACCGTGGTTGCCCCGGGCAACGCGTGCCGCCTCGCTTCCTGTATTGATTTGAATCCTGAAGGACGTCCCATACTCCCGAGCTGCTCCGCGCTGTAGTGCGCAGGCGCAGTCGCGTGGAGTGGGCGCGAGCACGGCGCGGAGTGGGGTGTGTCTGAAGGGGTGTGGCCTCAAGGAGAGGCGGCCCAGGAGGCGTGGCCTTGGAGGGGCGTTGTTGACTAGAGGGGGCGTGGCTTCGGTTCAGGGCACGGGGGTTGGCGGGTCGGCCGTCCGTGGCGGGCGGAGGGCGTGGCTAAGGGCGTGGCTTGCCCGCCGGCGGCCTGGCGGTGTTGCAAGGAGGGCCCAGGGGGCGTGGCCCGGCGCGCCTGCGTGTGGGGGCGTGGCCTAGGCGCGGGGATGCGCTCGGCGGCGGGGCAGGTCGCGGGCGCGCGCGCGGCCTGCGGGACGGACGGAGGGAGGGAGCCGGGTTGCCGCTGAGTGCCGCCATATTAGCGACCGCGGAGGCCGGGGGATTCCGGTGAGCGGCGGCGGCGGGGCCTGGAGCAGCGGCGGGGCCTCGAGCGGGCGCGGCGTGCTCCTGGGACCGGCAGGAACCGGCGGGAACCGGCTGGCGACGGGAGCGAGGCAGGTGAGGACACGGGTGACTCGGGGACCCGCCCCCCCAGCCGACCCCTTCCTTCTCTGGGGTTACAGCGCCTTCTGACCCTGAACCCCACACCACAGTGACCTCCAACTCTGGCCCCTACCCCGCCAGCTCGCCCAGTCTGTCAGAGCCCCTCTCTGAGCCGTGCTCCCCCCCGGATCCAGGGCACCACCCGTGCTGCTCCCTGAACAAGGATGCAAACCCTCCTTGATCGCAGAGCAAGTCCTGCATCACCCCAACCCTTGGTCCTCTGCACCAGGCGACCTCGCCCTGTCCATCACAGCCCTCTATCCCAGAGCCCTGTTCTGAACCCAGCAATGTCCAAATCCAGGGCATTCCACATGTTGCTACCCTAGGTCAGGCCCTGTGTCACCCCAACCCTAACTCCACGCACCCCCAAATCCAGATCACCACTTACTATTCCCACCAAAACCACACAGTCCAGATGAGGGCCCCAGAGTCATCTGTCCCCAGTGACCTCGCCCTGTCCATCACAGCTCTGTCCTTTTGGGCTACATACCCCCAAATTTAGGGCATTCTCTCCCGTGCTGCTCACTCAGAACTTTGTAGTGGTGTGTACCCCTTACCCCACCCCACCCCCCACTGACTTCCAACCGCAAATCCCCCTGTCTCAGATGCTGCCGACTGCCAAACTGGCCTCGCAGATCTGGCCTTGTGTGGGGGTACCCCAGCGGATGGGACAGTGGAGTCAAGTTACCCGTATAACATTCAGTGGTTCAGCCGAGATCCTGCTGTCTCGGCCTTTGTGTCCCCAGATGCACCACAGGCCCTTTCACATCTGAACTCTGTCTCCAAATGCAAGGCCAGGCCCCTCTGTCCTCTCCTACCCTCGACTTAAAGCCCTCAGATCCCTCTGCGCACCCCTCCTTCCCTCCCAGCTGTGAGCCTGAGCCCTGTACCACACTCCCCCCAAACTCACCCTGAGTCCCCAGTGAAGACAGTGCATCTTGCTCTGGGGATCGGAGCGAGAGGGAGTCTGGTGGCTCCAGTTCCCATGGGGCTGGCTTGGCAGGTGTCGCAAATATTCATGGAGTTCTCCAGTGTGTATTTGGTACTTGAGGAATGTAGTTCAGGTCTTGTTCAAGGCTCTCTTTACCAGTCCCAGCCCCAGCTTCCTCCTCACAGAGGGTCAGGCGCCGAATGTCCACCACAGGCGTCGCAGCCTGGTGTGTGGCCTTTCCACATGCTAGACAGTGGCTGAGCAGCGAGCCACGCACATCTTTGGAACATTCTAGGCAGGGACTCTTCCCCTGTCCACATGCCCAGCCCTTTTTACCTTGCGTTTTGTTGTTGTTGTTTGTTTTTTAAGATGTCTGTGCCGCACTGGCAGTAGTGGTGCAAGCAGAGGCAGAGGCAGGCAGGTCTCTGAGTTCCAAGCCACCCTAGTAAAAGATGTGTGGGATTTTTGTATGAATATTTTTGCCTGCGTGTATGCCTGGGTACCACATTTGTGCCTGATGCTGGTGGACACCAGTGAGACCCCATTGAACTGAAATTACAGACAGCTGTGAGCTGCCGTATGGGTGCTTGGAATTGCAGCTGATGCTTTTAACTGCTGAGCTACCTCTCCAGCCCTAAACTGTGTTTCTTTTTATTTTATGTATATATGTGTGTATATCTGTTTGTCGTCTATGTGTGCCCCAGGCGGGCGGTGCCCAGAGAGGCCCAAGTGGATGTTGTGTCCTACACCTGGCATTACAGGTGGCTGTGAGTCATCTGTCTAGGTGCTGGGGACCAAATCTGAGTTTCTTGCATGTGGTTTTTACCACTGAGCCATTTTTTAGCCCCTGGGGGGGGTTGGTGGTGGCAGTGTGTCTGTGTTATGTGCATGTACACACACAGAAACCAGAGGAGGGTGTCATGTCCTCTGTCCACTCTGTCACTCTCCATGTGAGACAGGGTCTCGCTCAGCCTGGAGCTAGTCTGACAGCCATCCCTCTGCCTTGGTTGTCCCCAGCACCAGAGTGAAGCTTTGGGGGCTTTTGAACCCTGATCCTTTTTACGTTGAGACAGGATCTCAGTAGGCTGTCCCGCCTGGCCTGGAGCTGGCGTCTTCTCATCTCAGTCGCCACGGTAGCTGAGGTGTCAGGACTGGGATGTCCCAGCCATGCTGGGCAGCTCCTCTGCTCTTTTCTCATTAGAATCCAGGAAGTGCCTTGTGGATGTGGGACGGGAGCACAGAGACCTGAATGCCTGTGCGGGGCGGTGGAGGGTAGTGAGTTTGAGGTCAGCCTGGGCTGTAGCAGAAACAGCTGTGAGAGAGGCTGGTCTGTTGTCATGGGGGCCATGTGGGCATCTACAGGTACCTTTGGTTTCTGGGTTCTTTGAAGACAGGGTCTGACCCCTGAGCTTCAGATTGCGAAGGCTTTCTGTTTTGTTTTGTTTTTCGAGACAGGATTTCTCTGGCTGTCCTGGATTCACTTTGTAGATCAGGCTGGCCTCAAACTCATAGCAATCCACCCACTTCTACCTCCAGAGTGCTGGGATTATACAGGTGTCGCCATCACGCCGGGCTAGATTGCGCAGACTTTCAGTTCTGGGTCACATAGAGGTAGCAGCATCTGAGGTCCTCTGCAGGCCACCTGTGAGGACCTGTGAGTACAGGGTTTTGGAATTTCAAAAACTACTAGTTCCCAGGAGTGTCCTGTGACTCCTGTCTCCTGAGGGGCCCTGTCTTGTCTGCTGAGACCCTGAGTGCTGTGTGGGGCTGCTTGTGGCTGTGCTGACCCACACTGCTCTGCACAGCAGCCCTGAGGACACAGGTGGGTGGGCCTGTCCAGCAGGGCCGCTGCTGCTCCCTTGTGGTGGGTGTTGGCCCCACAGCCACAGGCCAACTTGGCACTTGGCCTTGCTTCCTTCGTGCAGACGGTGGCCCCCACACCCCCAAAGTTGTAGTTTTAGAGTCTTTTGTGTGATTATTTTTCAAGACAGGATTTCTCTCTGTGTAGCCTTGGATGTCACAGACTCTGTAGACCAGGCTGGCCTCCAACTCAGAGAGATCTGCCTGCCTCTGCCTCCCAAGCGCTGGGATTAGTGGTGTGCACCACCATGCCCGGCTTGTAGTTTGTTTGTAATTAGTGTTTGCATAGAGTTGTGCATATTTGTGTAGGAGACAAGAGAGGACGTTGGATACCCTTGAGTTGGACTTAGAGGTGATTGGAGCCAAATTAGGGTCCTTTGCCACAGAGGTGAGTGCTGGCCCAGGAGCCGCCTCTGCACCCCAACCCCACGTGCATATGCATGTACACATGTGTCAGAGGGAACCTTGCAGGGGTGAACTCTCTTGGTGCACCTTGTGGGTCCCAGGGCTCCAGCGCATGTGTGTACGTTTGGCAGCTGCTGGGCCCTCTTGCTAGCCCATGTTTCTGGTTTACTATGTAGACCAGGCTGGCCTCGAACTCACAGACATCTGCCTGCCTCCTGAGTGCTGGGAGTAAAAGTGTGCGCCACCACGCCCAACCTGGTTTTTTGTTTATAACCACAGTCTCACTGTAGCTTAGACAGCCTCAGACACTCGGCAGCCCTGCTGTTTCAGACTCCAAGTGCCCTGGGAAGGCTGCCCTGTCCCATCTTCACCAGCCTTTTCCCCCCGAGACAAGGTCTCTCTGTGTAGCCTTGGCTGTCCTGGAGTCACTTTGTAGACCAGGCTGACCTCGAACTCACAGCGATCCACCTGCCTCTGCCTCCCGAGTGCTGGGATTACAGGCGTGCGTCACCACGCCCAGCTTAGCCCCCCCCTTCCCCCCCTCTCTTTTTTGTTTTGTTTTGCTTTGTTTTCTCTTTTTTGGTTTTTTGAGACACAGTTTCTCTGTGTAGCCCTGGCTGTCCTGGACTCACTTTGTAGACCAGGCTGGCCTCGAACTCATAGAGATCTACCTACCTGCCTCTGCCTCCCGAGTGCTGGGACTAAAGGTGTGCACCTGCTTCCACATTTTATTAAAATTGAGAGTCATGGTGTTTATGTGCTCACAGGGTGGTGCAGCTATCACCCGTATCTAGTTCTAGAACAGTCCATCACCCTAAAGGCAGCCACATTCCCAGAAGGCATCACCCCTGCCTTTAGGAGCCTCCTTCTAGCCCCGTGTTCACCCGCTCTGGCAGCTTCTTGCTGTGGTGTCCCTGTCCATGTGACTGGAGGCTGGCGATGGGTGCAGGCTGTGGTCATCTGCTGTGCCCTAAGCCGGAGCTGAGTCCCCTGCCCCAGTTCCAGTACTGCCGCCCCTACGCTGGGTTGTCAGCCATGTTGTGAGCCATGATGAGTTGATGCTCTCTAGACTCATCCTGTGCCTAGTACAGCTGCAGGACCAGGACACCAGGACACCAGGACACCAGGACAGAGGGCAGCCCGGCCCCTGTGTTGCTATAGGGACCCTGGGGACTTCGTGTGCGACGCTTTCACACACAGGCACACACACACACCTGAATGAATACCGGGTCACACGGAGACACAGCCTACAGCAGCGTGTGTCTCTCTCCGTAGGTCGGGTTACCAGAGCCTCTCTGGGTAGCTCTGAAGGACAGTGACTGCTCTCTGGAGCCTCCCTGCCCAAGGGTGGCTGAGAGCAGGACAGGACTGAATGAGTGGGTGTGCCCATGGGTACTGGGGTGTTCTTTCTTTTAATTATTTTATTTTCATTTTAATTTATGTGCATTGGTGTGAGGGTGTCACATCTTGGAGTTACAGTTGTGAGCTGCCATGTGGGTGCTGGGAATTGAACCCGGGGCCTTGAGGAGGGCCACTGAGCCATCTCTCTAGCCCCACTGGGGGTGTTCTTGCATCCTGGGCCCCAGGCTAGGTGAGGTGACTTGGTCAGACGCCAGACACTGGGGCAGCTGCAGTACCCCTGGGGTCTCTCACTGATGGGCACTGTCAGGACCTCCCTCTCTGCCAGTCTTCCATGGCTGCACACAAGCAGAAAGCCAGCTGGGGGCTGTGATATGCCTGCTGCTGCGTCTGCCATGCTGGCTGCTACTACAAAGCTGGCACTGACCATGGGTCCATCCCACAGACTATCCTCAGACCCTTTGCGCCATCCTAGCTCTGCAGGCAGGTGTCCCACACACACACAGAGAAGGGAAGAGTCCAAGGTCCTGGTGGTGATGCTACCCAGGTACCCCATGTGCCTGCTAGAAGGTTTCCGGGTATAGCTCTTGGAAGCTCTGGCTAGTGTCCACACAGGGAGCAGTGAGTGAAGGCCATTAATATGTATAGATATGTGTTTCACAGAAAATTTGTGGGGCGTACAGGTGAGAGCAAAGTGGAGACTCCATTCCTGGGGTACAGGAAGCTAGGTGACACCCTCATGTGTTAGCCTGTGTCGTTGGGAAGTCCCTGCATTTGACCCCAACAGGCCCTCATCAGCAATAAACTCTGTAGGACATCTGACCTAAGGTCACATAGGGGGCCCTGTGTCTAGGCACCCCAAGATGGGCACTGCCATAGGAGCTGACGCACGCAGCTCTTGTCCTTGGTACCCTATCCGCATGTGTGTCCCTAGGGCAGCAGGTGACTCAGTCTCCTGACTGCATGGCTGTGGCCTGTCAGTGACAGAGGGGAGAGCCAGTGGAGGAGGTAAGTGCTCCGCTGTAGGCCTGGGCGGGCACAGCTGGCCACCAGCCTCCATCTCACGTCTGCCCTGTGCTAGGGTACCTTAAATGGTCTGTTGCCCTAACTGGGAGTATCCCTGATGCTGGGGGACACACGTGTCTGCCGGGACTCTGGGAGTTTGTGAATAAAGAAAGGTCAGCGTCCTGCAGGGCACAGCAAGCCCACAGAAAGTGACGTGGCCTGTAGCCACAGGGCAGCACCTCAGTTCCCCACTCTTGGCTACGTGTGGCCTCTCCTTGGGTTCCTGGATACATAAGCTGTAGGGACCAGTTTTTCAAGCTCTGTGGCCCTGGAGGGCCCAATGCACTGAACTTCCGTCCTTGGGGGAGCATCCTGGTGGCAGGAGCCCAAGGGCCTTGCTGTGCCCGGTGCCAAGCAAGAGGACAAGTGCAATGGAGGGGGGTGGCCGCCGCCTCCCTGGCTCCTGGTGGCACAGGCTGGGGCAGGCACAGGACCGACTGCCCCATCACACCTGTGGCTTCCGCCTACTCCCGCGTGCTCTAGGCCCCAGTGGGTACCACACTGGGACAGCAGGGGCTGGGTGCTAGGCACTGTTACACACCTCAGCATCCGGGGATACAGGAAGGTGAGGGTGCATGAGGGAGACTGATGCACACAGCAGGAAGGTGCAGGACCCAGGGCTCCTGAGGGCCTTGTCCCCCCCCCCAGGTCATCCTCTCACCTACAGTGGCAGGGTGACACTCCTGAGCAGCTCCCGAGCCGTTTGCTGTCCTGGCTTCGTGTCTGCAGGTGTAAGCAGTCTGGCCTTCCTTCAAGGGTCCCAGCCCAGGGAGCTGAGGCAGGAGGATCACACGTTCCAGACTGGCCTGTGTCCAGCATGGCGGGTGGGAAGTGTGCTGAGCGATAGCCAGTCTCCCCTTCACCCCTGCTCTCTGGGGCTTCCCTGTCATGAAGCCCACACTGTGGGCCTTTCGCTGTCTGGGTTTTTCAGTGACCTCGATGTCCTCAAGGTCATGTTAGGGCCTCCCTCCTCCTGTTCGTGGCAAAGTAGTGTTCCAGCATGTGGACGGGCCTGGCTGTGTGGCCGTCAGCTACTGATGATGTGGCCATCCGTCCTGTCCTTCTCTTCTGGGCCTGCAGCTGTACGGGGCTTCTGTGTGGGGTCACCCATCCCAGGTGGACATCAAGGATTGCAACCCTTGGGTCACATGATGTTTTGTTTTGTATTGTTTTTCAAGACAGGGTCTCTCTATGTAGCCCTGGCTGTCCTGGACTCACTTTGTAGACCAGGCTGCCCTTGAACTCACAGCGATCCACCTGCCTCTGCCTCCCGGATGCTGGGATTAAAGGCGTGCGCCACCACCGCCTGGCTGGGTCACATGATGCTTTAGTTGTTTGAGGGACTGGGACCAGAGAGGCTGCAGAGCTGGTGCTGACCGAGGAGCACGCTTCAGTGTGGGAAGGGAAGGTGTGCTGCCCGGCTTGTTCCAGGCGCTGCGCACCCCTGCAGTCAGTGTGTCAACCTCAGGTGGAGAGGGAGCAGCCCTGAGGCAGCGCGGGCTGTGTGGTGTCTGCGCAGGAAGGCAGGGAGAAGGGTAGCCCTGGAGCCCCACACTGGGAACTGTGGGCAAAGGCTGTCTGTCCCCAGGCTCTGAGATCATCCCTGCCGTGGACTGTAAAAGTCATGTAGTGTGTAGGCCGAGGCCCTGAGCCCTGTGTTGTCAGACAGCAGGCCTGCAGCCCCTCCCACCTCAAGTGTAAGTTGTCTCATTGTCACCAAGGATCATGGGTCACGGTTGCCCCAGTTGCTGATGACCGCTGGTTCCCCAGTTCCCCGTGGCTTGCCGCTGGCCCTACCTCCCTACTAGCACTGGGCACAGCAGGGGCTGAGGCTCACCACACATGCACACACTCAGATGCATGAAGGGATAGCCTGGGACACCACTCACCCACACACCCTCTCTCCAGGGCACAGCACCCCTTCCCAGGCTAAGGGGCGCTGACTGGCTCCTGGGATACGCCTCCTGAGCATGGGGACCGTACCTGAGGCTGGATGATCAAGATTTCAGCGTTATCTTGGGCTGCTAGAGGGTTGGAGGCCAGCCTGGGCTACATGAGACTTTGTCTCAAGAATAAAATGTATGGTGGGTGTGGTGGCCCACCTATAATCCCAGCACTCGGGAGGCAGAGGCAGGCGGATCACTGTGAGTTCGAGGCCAACCTGGCCTACAAAGTGAGTCTAGGACAGCCAAGGCTACACAGAGAGACCATATCTCAAAAACCAAAACAAGTAGTAATAGTAGTAGTAATATATATTATTTATTTTATATATAAATATATATAATAAAAATATATTATTATATATAATAAAATTTTATTATTATTATTATTATTATTATTATTATTATTATTATTATTATTATTATTATTATTATTATTTACAAAAAAAGCCCAGCCAGTTGTCCGTTGTGGTGGTCTCTGGGGCCTGCCTGCCCCTGTGCTGACCTTTCACCTGCCCGTCAGGTTTCCCTCAGCTGCGGGCCCCGCCCCGCCCGCCATGGACCAGGACTATGAGCGCAGGCTCCTGCGACAGATCATCATCCAGAATGAGAACACAGTGCCATGTGTGAGTGATGGTGTCCTCCCTGGCAAGTCCCCCAGGGAATCATCACCAGTCCCTGGGCACTGAGCATGGGCTGAGGGACCTGCATGCCACACCCACCTCCCACCTCCCACCACCCACCCCGCTAAGCCCCAAAACCCTCTCCTAGGTCTCAGAGATGCGAAGGACTTTAACACCAGCCAACTCCCCAGTGTCCTCGCCCAGCAAACATGGTGACCGCTTCATCCCCTCGCGGGCCGGGGCCAACTGGAGCGTGAATTTCCACAGGATCAATGTGAGGCCCGGGCAGGGCTGGGCAGGGCAGGGCAGGGCCTGCCCCTCATTGTGCTGTCCCCTCATCGGCTCCTCTCCCATAGGAAAATGAGAAGTCCCCTAGCCAGAACCGCAAAGCCAAGGATGCAACCTCAGACAACGGCAAAGGTGAGGGGTCGGCCCCGCCCCTCGCCACGCGGCTGTCCTTTCCCAAAGTCCCGCCCCTCGAAAGCCCCGCCCACCAGAGTCCCCGCCCCCAAACGGGTCCACCCACTAGACTCACCGCCCTGCCCCTGCAGATGGCCTGGCCTACTCGGCGCTGCTGAAAAACGAGCTGCTGGGTGCAGGCATCGAGAAGGTGCAGGATCCGCAGACAGAGGATCGGCGCCTGCAGCCGTCCACTCCCGAGCACAAGGGCCTTTTCACGGTGAGCCAGGCGTCAGCCAGCGGCCCGCAAGGCTGGGGGCTGCAGGACCTGTTCTCTGTCCTGTGGCCGCTGCCGGGTCTGTGTTAGCTTTGGGGTGCTCGGGCTTCCGTAGAAGCCACTGAACGCGGTGTCCTGCCCCCCAGTATTCCCTCAGCAGCAAGCGCTCAAGTCCTGATGACGGCAACGACGTGTCCCCGTACTCCTTGTCCCCTGTTAGCAACAAAAGGTGAGCGGGGGCTGGGTCCCAAGTGCCAGCAGGCTAGTAGTGGGGACACTGGGGTCCAGGGCAGCAGTGAGCGGTGTCCTGCTGTCCCCACAGTCAGAAGCTGCTGCGGTCGCCACGGAAGCCCACGCGCAAGATCTCTAAGATTCCCTTTAAGGTGCTGGACGCGCCGGAGCTTCAGGACGACTTCTACCTCAACCTGGTGGACTGGTCCTCCCTCAATGTTCTCAGCGTGGGGCTGGGCACCTGCGTGTACCTGTGGAGCGCGTGCACCAGCCAGGTGTGCGCCCAGGCACCCGTGTCCCTGGCGGGCTGGACCCAGAGGGGAGGGGAAGGGGCAGCTCATCTGTCTTCCCCCCTCACTCTCACTTTCTGCCAACAGGTGACCCGGCTCTGTGACCTCTCTGTGGAAGGGGACTCAGTGACTTCTGTGGGCTGGTCTGAGCGGGTGAGTGTAGAGGGCAGAGCCATGGACCTCCTTGTCCCCCACAGAAGAAGGAAGGACAGAGTCCATCTGACTAAGTGTGGCTACTCACCTGAAGGCTCTTTTTCCCTCGTACTACACAAGCGTCCCGCTGCCTGGCCCCCATAGGCTGACATTCCTGGCTGCTGGGATGGCAGGTGTGACCCAGCTGTAACGGTGATGCCTGAATGATGACAAACTCACTTTTGTGGCCCAAGGGGCGCCATTGCTAGGAAACCCTGGAGAAGATTTACGTGAAGCAGCTTGTAGAGGCAGCTAGGTGTGGTGACTTCTGCCCATAAGGCTCAGTGAGACAGGAGGATTGCCCTGAGTTTGAGGTCAGCCTGGGCTACAGAGTGAGCCCTTGTTTTAAAAAGCAAAACAAAAACAAAAATGAGTTTAAAATCACCTGAGCCTCTGGTGGAACACAAGAAAGGGGTGAACTTGTACCCCACCCGCTGATGGCCACGTGCCACACTGTCACTCTAGGGAAACCTTGTTGCAGTGGGCACACACAAGGGCTTCGTGCAGATCTGGGATGCTGCCGCTGGGAAGAAGCTGTCCATGCTGGAGGGCCACACGGCGAGAGTGGGTAAGGACCTGGCCCAGCCACGCTCTCGGGCCACAGCCCTGGACCTGGCCGGGCTGACCTCCTGTGTGTCACTCTGTAGGGGCGCTGGCCTGGAACGCAGACCAGTTGTCATCTGGCAGCCGTGACCGAATGATCCTACAGCGAGATGTCCGCACGCCCCCGCTGCAGTCGGAGAGGCGGCTGCAGGGCCACAGGCAGGAAGTGTGTGGCCTCAAGTGGTCCACAGACCACCAGCTGCTCGCCTCCGGGGGCAACGACAACAAGGTATGGCTGCTGTCGCCCTGCCCGTCCCTGCTGGTCAGCTGGCCTCGTGCTAGGACCTGGGACGTGGGGTAACCTGAGGCCCCGAGGGGTGCAGGGGAGGGCCAGGTATCTGAAGCTCATGTCCTGGGGTCCTCTTGAGATGTCCAGTCCCTGGGGTTTTGCCTACCGTGTGTCCCTTGGAGGGCCTCTGTCACAGCCCTGGCCTGCCCTGCAGCTGCTTGTGTGGAACCATTCAAGCCTGAGCCCTGTGCAGCAGTACACGGAGCACCTGGCAGCCGTAAAGGCCATCGCGTGGTCCCCACACCAGCATGGACTGCTGGCATCTGGTGGTGGCACGGCTGACCGCTGTATTCGCTTCTGGAACACTCTGACCGGCCAGCCATTGCAGTGCATTGACACAGGCTCACAAGTGTGCAACCTGGCCTGGTCCAAGCATGCCAATGAGCTGGTAAGTGCCCACACTGGGCACAGGGAGGGGGCAAAGACGGCCAGAGCAGCACTGAGCCCCTGGGCGCCTGTGGGATCGTGGGGGGTGAGCCCCTGCCACCTGTGGGAGCGTGGGAGTGAGCCCCTGCCACCTTTGGGAGTGTGGGGGGTGAGCCCCTGCCACCTGTGGGAGCATGGGGGGTGAGCCCCTGCCACCTTTGGGAGTATGGGGGGTGAGCCCCTGCCACCTTTGGGAGTGTGGGGGGTGAGCCCCTGCCACCTTTGGGAGTGTGGGGGGTGAGCCCCTGCCACCTGTGGGAGTGTGGGGGATGAGCCCCCGGGTGCCTGTGTCCATTGTAGACTGATAGCAGCCTTGCCCGCCCCAGCCTCCATGATGCCATGGAGGTAGGCCTGCAGGGAAGCCCTGCACCCTCTGTAGCCCTGACACCCAGCCCCTCCTCTAGGTGAGCACACACGGCTACTCGCAGAACCAGATCCTCGTGTGGAAGTACCCGTCACTTACACAGGTTGCTAAGCTCACTGGCCACTCGTATCGTGTCCTCTACCTGGTGAGTGTCGGCCACCATCGCTGTCAGCATCTTGTGGCTCTGTGTGGCAGGCTCATCTCTGGCTGGCTTGGAGGGAGGGTCAAGGGACATCACAGCACTGTCCCCGGCCTTCCTGCTAAGCCACCACTATGGAGCCAGGGTGTCCTCAACCCGGGATTCAGAAAGCCGGGGAATCCTCTCCATCCGGCCTCAGAATCTCAGTGTCCCCTAGCTGCCTGGTGGGCTCCGGGCCCAGTTGTGTCTCACCAAGTGCAAGAACCCAGGAATCAGAGCAAGCACCGCAGGGGCCCGTGTACCCTGCAGCCTCAGCCCAGGGTCACCCTCCCCAGCATCTGCCCACTTTCTGCAGCTGGAAAACAGCCAGGGCTCTTCTGTCCTTTCCGTAGGCCATGTCACCTGATGGAGAGGCCATCGTCACAGGGGCTGGGGATGAGACCTTGCGGTTCTGGAATGTCTTCAGTAAGACGCGCTCTACAAAGGTACCGTGGGTGGGTGGTGTCCCTGCTTATCACCCTGCTGGGTGCCCCTGGGTCCTAATGTACCCGGCACAATGTCATATGATCCCCTGTTCCCAGGAATCTGTGTCTGTGCTCAACCTCTTCACCCGGATCCGATAGACCCGCGGGCGGGATGCGCAGCCCCAAGGGGCAGAAATGGATCAGCCAGCATGCATGGGCCCTGCTGTTCCCGCCGTCCCCAGAGGCATCTGGCGGGCGGGAGCCGGGCTGGAGACCCCGAGTCTCATTAAATGCCTCGTTGTGAGCTGTGGAGCAGGTGTCTGGGACGGGGACACGGGGACCCTCAGTCGCCGGCTGCATCCTCTTGCTACCTGACAGCACCCAGATGGACACGAGGCCTCCCTGTTACCACTGCCCAAGCCAGACTGGACACAGCTGAACAGGAGGCCCGAGATCCCATCACACCCCTAAACCCAGTGTCATTGGGGACCTGTGGACCAGAGCCATCCTCCCTGCAGCCACTCCAGTGTCACCCAAGCTGGAACATCCTAGGAGGCGCTGGCAGGGACCTGCGCCTCTTGCCCTGTGACACTCTGATTGCGTTGCCACCCTATGTCCGTGTGTGCGCCTCCTGTAACCCTTCCTGTGCGTGTCACCTTGCCCTCTTCCCAGCCAGCCACCTCATCTGCCTCGTCCACCTCCTCTTGGCCTTCCTCCCTGTCTTCAGATCCCATCTCTGCTGCCCATCCTCTCCTGGGGACACCCTGCAGATCCCCAGTGTGGTGGCCATGGCCTGTGGTGTGTGCACGTGTGTATATATGTATTTGTGACGCCTTGGGATCTGTCTGTGTGTTTTGTTGCCTTATCCCAAAAATGCTAATGGCTGGAGAAGCCGCTGGCTGTTGGGACACAGGTCACCATGGGGTCCACTCCCTGCAGGGTTGGCTGGGGGTGTTGCAGCCTAGTGTCAGGGTCTTGTGATTGGGATTTTTTTTTTAAGTCACTTTACAGCCTGATCCCAGCCCCTGCTCCTCCTTGCAGTCCAGTCTCATGCCCACTCTGGTACTTCAAGTCATAGTAGGACTAAACATCCCTCTGAGGCCAGACGATGCAGCTCAGCTAGGGGAAAGGGAGCCAAAGGCAGGCAACAGTGTCAGAGACAGCGCTTACTCCATTGTTAGGGGACCCACATGGTGACCATACTATGTGTCTGTGAAGCTCTTGTGGTCAGGATTCTTGGTGAGGCTGAGGCTCACCAGCGTGGGGCTTGAGGCCCGGGGTTACCTCCTCCTGCTGCTGATGCTCACAGCCTGGACTTCATCACTTCCCCCAAAAGCAAAATGCCCCTCAGCAATGTCTTGGTGCCAAAGCCCTCTGTGGCCTTGTGCTGGTAAGAACCTTGCTGAGCACACACTCAACGTGAGGGACAAAGTTTTTCTTTCCATTCCCAATGCCCTGGCCCTATACAGCTAGCAGTTGCAAACAGCAAGGACTTAAGCAGCTGTGTTGCGGGGAAGGGCCCTCAGGAACCCCACACGTGCCTTACAGCAGCATCCCTGGGAAAGCCAGGATAGGCGCATGGTGGACACAGAATCGTGTCTACTACAAGCACCACCAGGTGGGCTGACCACACACTTAAGTTCAGCTGTGTCGACCTTTATTGTTGAGATACACAGTGCACAAGGTACCATCGTAAAGTGAGCCAAGCACAGGGCTTAGCATCTCAGGTCCCCAGTAATTCCAGAGTATTCCATCCCTAAAGAGAGTCCCCAACCATAACCCCAGGAATCTACTTTCCTCTATGCATCCCCATATTGCGGACATTCACTGTCATAGAACCCACACCCAGTGGCATTTGTCTCAAGGTTCCCTCCATACTGGCTGGTAACAACCTCACAGGTGAGTGATGGATGCCACTCTGGCTTTCATACCCGTGAGCACCTATGTGCCCCACCTTGTAGAGATGTCGTAAATACGGAAATAGAGGAGTTGGTGAGGGCAGACAGCGGGGACACAGCTCCAGCCCTACACCAGGAAGTAGGCTGAGGTCATGGGCTAGCTGCCCTCTTCTGTTGCCGGGACACCTTTGTTCCTGTCAACAATGGTCTTGGGGCCTTGGCGATCAGAGCCTCTGGGAGCCCAGGGGCAGACATGGAAAACCTGAGACGGGAGGCTGCGCAGCCCACTGTCCCCCCCGGCACCCTAGAGCGCTACTTCCCCACCCTTCAATACAGGTGGGTCCCCGCACCCAGGCACCTGGTGGCTGGCTGGCTGCAGGTGTGCAAGGGGTTGTGTGCGTTTAAACACCCACTCTCAAGCAGGGCATTCTCCAGCAGCAGATCATTAGGCTCAAAAGTGTAACTCCATCGCCATACACGCGCGCACACACACACACAAGTATAACTCCACCACCATATACACACGTGCACACACACACAGACAAGTCCTGACCATGACAGGTGTTTGATAGCGGTCCTAAGGGGCAGTGTGCCCAGCCCCTCCTGTGGTGTGTGGTCAGGAACATGAGGTCTCACGTAGCTAAGGACGGCCCCCACCTCCACATGTGCTGGAATGGCAGCCTCCATGCCCAAGTTACCCTTAATGGCCTCAGCATGCGGAGTGCTGTCCAGCCAGCAGAAATGCCATTTCCTAAGCCTGTTCACCCTTTGGCCTTGAGCGGTGCTGATGACAAACCACCCTAGCCACTGCCACTACTGTGGTCTGCACGAGGCCGCCCGTGCACACTGCTCAGGGTCTGTGGGGAGGTGAATGCTAGGTACTGCGGCTTGGCCCGTCCTTCCACCATAAGTGGCTCATGCCTGTTAAACAAGCTCTTTCGAAGGCTGAGGCAGGAGGATTGCAGCAAGGTCAACACTGGGCAACAGTGAGACCGGCCTCATACAAGCAGGGTTATCTTCAGCTACAGAGATAAAGACTGCAGCTGGGGAGGCGCACAGACACTGGGCAGAAAAGGAGTGGCCCTCACCCCGCAGCACCTTTACGAAGGGGTGAGACGCCTTGAGTAGGCTCAGTCCGCATCCTCCCTCAGCAATGACTACCTGTCCCTGGAGGGGCCCCGTTGGGCCCCGGCTATCAAGCAAGCCATGCGCTGGAAGTTCACGCCCATGGGACAGGACGCAGCTGGCCAGGTGTGGTTGACGGGCTTGACCAACTCCGTGCCGCGCGAGGCATGGTACATGCTGCCCTGCGCACTCGACAGCCCATACCGCGAGGCCCACGCGCGCTGGCACGGCTGCTTCGAACGTCGCCAGCGTGGCCTGCCACCCGGTGAGTGTCGCGCCCCTGGCCTCGCACACTCGTGGGTCCCACGCTGACCCCCGCCTCCCCACCTCGCGCCTCCCCGCAGCCTACACACAGCACCTACGGGAGACGGCCTTCTGGGACCCCGCGCTGCCCGCGCAGTACCTCAACCCGGGCACTCGCTGGGGGTGCGTGCCGTGGAGGGACAGGCGCATCCGTGGCAAGGAATTCGGTGAGGCGGGGAGATGGGGACAGAAGGGAGGGCGAGGGGGGCGTTGTACATGCCACTCCAGTGGCAGAGGCAGGGGGATCTCTGAGTCCCGGAGGCAACCTGGGCTACAGTATCAAACTTGTATAAATCCTGCCAGTGTCAAACCGGCAGGGAAAGGGAAAAAATTAAAATAAAAAGGAATGACAGGAGGGGGAATAGAACGGCAGCAGGTGGGAGGGTGAGGATTCGAGGTGGGCGTGGCCAGCACGCAGGAAGGGCACCGCGCCCCCCGCAGTCGCAGCCGCTGAGCCCCTTGTGGGTCCGCAGTGGTCAACAGGAGCCAGTTCGGGGCGGAGCTGCCCTGGCGGTCTGATTACGTCCCGCACCTGTCGCCGCCACAGCGGCCGCGCTACACCGCACAGGACTTCAAGCACCGGGGCCTGGATCGCCCCTGCCCGGCCACTGGCCAGCGGCCCCCGGCCTTCACGCCCACGCTCTGATAAAGCCCGCTGCCGAGACCCGTGCCTCTGTGCGTCCCCGTGGGCCGAGCGACCCGCCCCATGCACGCAGCCTCCCCGCAGGCGGGTGTGCCCCCAGACCCCGAGCAGGTGGAGGGAGGGCAGGGTGTCTGCTTGGTCCTTCATCGAGTTGCCCTGGGGAGCCACAAGTCAGGGCCGGTCTCCGGGGTCCCCTGAAATGAGGAGTGGGCTGGTGTTGGGAAGGGCGGGTCCCAGGTGGTACCCCCTCCCCGCCCTCACCCAAGTCGCAGTGCTGGAGACTCACGGGCGCGAATGCGGATGGGCCAGATGAGGAGGCTGCAGAGAGCCAGGACCGCGGCCACACCCACGCCGCCCGTCACAGCCGCCATCACCCAGTGGTAGAAGCCAACACAGGCCCCACAGCACAGCTCGGAGCTAGGGGACAGAGGCAGCTAAGGGCCCAGCGGCGGGTCCCCGGGGGTTACAGCAGTGTGCCCTGCTGCACCTTCCAGGGAACCCTGGGCCGACACATACTCCCCCCCCACACACACACACAGGCACGGGTGCATGTAGCACCCCTCTCCACCCCTTAGCGCACAGCCTTGCCCCTGGGCACCGCCAGGGACACGGCTGGCACTGTCCTGGGCCAGCACGGGTGGCTCTGCGTGCCACCTGCAGCCTGGCCCAGCCAGACTGTGCCCTCAACACCCAGCTCACAAGAAACTCGGTGTTGCCGGGCGTGGTGGCGCACGCCTTTAATCCTAGCACTCGGGAGGCAGAGGCAGGCGGATCGCTGTGAGTTCGAGGCCAGCCTGGTCTACAAAGTGAGTCCAGGACGGCCAAGGCTACACAGAGAGGCCCTGTCTCGAAACCACCCCCCCAAAAAAAAAAAACCCGAAACTCGGTGTTTGCTGAATGAATAAACTGCCCAAGGTAATTAAGGACTGTGTCGCGCTCCCCGGCTGAGGAACATGAACTCACGGGCAGGGATGCAGGCTCTGCACAGCCATGACTGCCAGCCCGTTGGCCACCTTATCCGAAAAGCTCATGGCGCCGTACACGAAGGCTCCACTGTGCTGGGGGGAGCACACACGGAGTCAGCAGCGCCCAGGCCCAGAACCCCAACCACCGCCCCCGAGGCTCCTCCCACCTGCATACCGTGTGTGGGCCAATGAGGTCAGCTGTCATGGCCAGGGAGGTGACAAGGATGGTGGCGCAGCCTGCACCCAGCAGCACAGCGGCCCCGTACACGGCCACACCCATCTTATCTACCAGGACCACCCAAGCTGCGAAGGCCAGGATCACCAGCAGCCCCGAGAAGTAGGTCATCTAGGGAGGAAGGAGGCCCAGCCTATCAGGCCCACATTGCTAGGCACCCTGCGCCCCACTGGTGCCTCAGCCCAGCAAAAGGCTCCATTAAAACTTGTCCTATTCCACACCCAAGACAGGCATTACTAGTCCTTACCCAGAGCAGACATTACTAATCGTCTGTTTCACAGTCAGGGCAGACATTACTAATAGATTTCCCATTCTGCATCCATGGTAGGCAGTCCAAGCAGTCTAGCCCACCAGGCTGCTGGATGGAACCACCTGGAAGGTCCCAGAGCCCTGCAACCCAAGAGGGCACAAGAAGCCTGGCATCTAGGGTTCAGGATGCAGTCGGCCCTGGGAGGGTGGGCGGGCCCGGCCCCTGCCCGCCTCCCCAACCACACCTGCCACTCACATTCCTCCCTATGCGCCTGTTGACCGGCTTCATGAGGAAGGAGGAGAAGAAGCCGCTCAAGTACATCACCAGGGGGATGGTGGCAATGAACTTCTGCCGAGGGAAAGGGCGCGATGGTCAGAGGGTCCTGCCACCTCCGCCCGCCGCCCACCTCCTCCGCCCACCTCCGCCCGCCGCCCACCTCCTCCGCCCACCTCCCACCTCCTCCGCCCACCTCCGCCCGCCGCCCACCTCCTCCGCCCGCCGGCTCACCTTGGGCAGGCTGAGGGAATAGGTCAGGTACATAGCAATGTAGGTCTGAGACAGGTTCACGATGAGCCTCGTGGTCATGTACAGCATGCCCACCTGTGGGCAGATCAGGGGTTTGAATGCTTTCACAGGGGTGCCGCTGACTCGGTTCGGGAACCTGTGATTAGTAATGTCTGCCCTGGCTGAGGAATGGAAAGTTGATTGGTGATGTCTGCCCGGGTTGTGAGGTAGACAAAAGGATTTGCCCTGCATTTGGAAGGGAAGGTCCTTGGTGATGACTCTGCCGGGGGAGTGGGGGGCGCAGGGGGGGGGGCGCGGGGGGGGGCGGGATGGAGAACAGAAATGTCTGTCCTGAGGTCAGTGGAGGAGAGATTAATGATGTCTGTCCTGGGAGTGAAATGGAAATCAGTGACATCGACCTGAGCCTGGAGCAGACCACTGAATAAATAATGTATGCCCCAGAGTAAGCAATTGATTCGTAATGCTTGCCCTCCCTGTACAATAGAAGGCTGACTGGTGATGGCTCTGATGTCCTCTCCAGTCAGTCCCTTGGCCCTACAAGGTACCTGATAGAAAGCAGGTTCCAGAAGCCAGTGTTTCCAAAGCAGCAGTGGCCGGGCCGCAGGAGCCACCAGGGGGCTGTGCTCATCGGGTTCCGTGTCCTGCGGCCGAGGCCGGCGCCCCTCCTTGGTACCCAAGTGGAAGAGCAGTGAGAAGATGGCTCCCACGCCCACCACCAGCAGCGCCAGGTTCTGGGAAGGACGGCAGGAGTCAGCCACACTCGCCCTCACTCAGGGACTCTGCTTTGATCACCAAGGGGCCCTGACTTACCCGAAACACAGGCACATCCTGGACTCCCAGCTGGTCACCCACACTGACATCCTGGCCTGCGTGTGAGGAGCCCTGCAGGTGCAGCAGCAGCCAGGCGGCCCCATACACTGTGATGTTGGCCACCACGGTGAACGCATACCTGTGGGCGAGGGGCGGCCGGCCTCAGCACAGTGCTAAAAACGTATCTGGTACACAGCAAGTGCTCAATAAATGCTTACTGTCTGTCAGCACTCCAGAATGTCATCCCCTACCCTACCAGTGTCCTCCCCTGAGGGACAGGCTACCTATCCACTGCAGCATTCTTTCGAAGGGAGGCATGGCCTAATGAGGTCACCTTAGGCAGAGGGCTGTAGGCCACCCATGGGGTCACAGACCACTCTGCCCGCCTTTCTTCCTAGCTGCTCTGTAGGCTGAGGCCTGAGGCACACAATGTAGCAAGAAACGAACTCAAAATACTTAGGTATAGTTTTTAAAAATGAGCTGGTAGCCGGGCGTGGTGGCGCACGCCTTTAATCCCAGCACTTGGGAGGCAGAGGCAGGTGGATCGCTGTGAGTTCGAGGCCAGCCTGGTCTACAAAGTGAGCCCAGGACAACCGAGGCTACACAGAGAAACCCTGTCTTGAAAAACAAAAAACAAACAAACAAAAAATGAGCTGGTCAGAGGTGGTGCACCCCTGTAGTCCCAGTACTCGGGAGGCAGAGGCAGGTAGAGCTCTGAGTTCAAGGCCAGCCTGGTCTACAGAGTGAGTCCAGGACAGCCAGGGCTACACAGAGAAACCCTGTCTTGAAAACAGAAAAAAAAAAAGAGGGGGGAAGGGCAGAGAGAGAGAGGGCACATGTGTTCCTCTCTGTGGCTCACCTGGCACACACTTTTTACACAGCTGTAGCTGACAGAAACATCATTCCCCAGGGATCCCTAGCTAGGCCACTGCCCCCATCCCTGAAGTACCTGAGGGCTGTGAGCTCCACCTTCTCGTGGTCACTGGTCACCAGCTCTGGGATGAGACTGAGGTGGGCAATCTGGGTGGCCGCCCACCCAAACTGGAAGATGACGATGAAGGGTCCGTAATAGAGCAGGGCGGCCCACTCGGGTGTGGCTTCCCCGCAGCCCAAGCAGGGGCTGAAGATGAATGGAAAAGACAGCAGGACACAGACGGTGCCTGTGATGGCAGAAGGGCCACACCGAGGAGTGAGGGGGGCACCCGAGGCCAGCAAATAGAACACGAGAGCCCCGGCCTCCATCCTCTGCTCTGATGGAGAAACTGAGGCACAGGGCATGCCAGGAACCTTCCTGACACCTTACGTGCCTGCCTCAAGGACAGGAAGAAAGGACAAGAGCAGAGATAGAGATCCCTTGCCCCACCCGAGCTCAGGCTCACCTCACCACACCCCCATTACCCACCCTGGGCTCTCCTTCCCCAGCTGGGCAGGGAGGGACAGAGCCGAGCCTGCCACAGTCCACGTCACACTGGCTGCCCCATCCTCCTCCGTACACTCAGATGACATACTGAATGCAAGCCCCTCCAGCATCCCATGCCCACCCCCTCCCCACCACCTATGCTCGCATCACAGGGGCCTCCTCAAACACCAGGCTCTGTCCTGCACTAGGGCATTGGCGCGTCTCCCCTGTGTGGCTGACCCAATGCATCCTCGGCTGTCACTACAGTCTCTCACCCTGTACTGTCCTCAGGCCCTGGGCTCATCACAGCCACCCCCAGGGACTCCTGTCCATTTGACCACAAGCTCCAGGGGCCGGTGTGGATACCTCCCACCTCCCCCAGTCCCTTCTGTGTCTTAGGCACCCAGGTCAGACTGGGGACACTGAGTCCCAGGTAGGGTAACACTGTCACTGTCTGGAGAGAACCCTGGCATCACACGGCCCAGGCTGGCCTTGAGCTCCTCAGGCCCCGAGTGCTGGGACTATGGGGTGCTGAATGGAGGCTGGGGCTCCATGTGTGCTGTGAGCACTGTGCACAGTGTCCCACCCGGTCACACGTTTCTAAGAGGGTGAAGCTGAGGCCCTGCGAGACGCGGAACCCTGCAGAAAGGACTCTGAGCCCTGGTGAGCCTTGCTCCTCTGCCTGGCACCCAGCTTCCAACTTCCCCTTCCTGCCCGGAGGTGACCTCATCACCCCCATGCCTTGGATTGAGAAATGAAACCAACCCTCAGGAGGGGTGCAAGACAGATTCCCAGGGGCTGCCCCAGGGGGCCGTGTGGCCTGTGGACTCTCCCCCGTGACCACACCACACCCTGGTTAACCATTGGCCCAGCCAGGGTCAGTCTGGTCAGTTCCAGTTTGGCCTCTCTGGGCCTCAGTTACCCTAAGAGTTCCTGTCTGCTTCCAGGACCTTACGTGGTGGCGCCTGCTGTTGATCCCGGGAGGCAGAGGCAGTCAGAGTGGAATGAATCTGAGGGCAGCCTGGGCTACATAGTGACTTCTAGGCTAGCCAGAAATCCTGTCTGGCCCCGCCAGCAGCATGGAGAAGCAGTCATGTTGCTGCGGTGCCCATCCTACCTCACCCTTACCTGACTAGGTGCCTCTCTCATCTGTCGCACTCTGATGGGGCTCAGGGGACCCTCCCTAGACCTCAGCTACCTATTCAAGATGGGCCCAGGCTCCCGGCCTTTGCAAGGCCAGGCTGCCCCGCTATCTCCCTGCAAACATGAGCCCGTTTGAGTATTTCTTTCCTTTTTTGGAGACCAGGTATCACTAAGCAGCCATTCCCCTGCCTCAGCTTCTGAAAGTCCACCTACACCAGGCTACTACTAACCCGCTCTCCTTGTCCCGGAATGCTCGTGGGTCTACAGGGAAACTAGAAGGTTCTAGCCCGAGGCCGGCAGCTGCCGCTCACCACCTAGCCTGGGGCCACTGCTCTATCTCACAAAAATGTCCTCAAGAGGCAGGGCTGGGCTCTGTAACCACCACCCAGGGTTCCAGCGGAACCAGCTGGAATGTCACAAGGAGAAGCAGTGACCACCCAGGGCCACCCTCCCGAGAGAGTCCACACCAAATGACACCTGAGGGGCCACCCCGGCTGGGCCACCAGGATGCGAGCACAGGATGAGGAGCAGGTGGCTGTTTTGGGTGGACAGAGGGAGGAGGCCAGGCCACAAGATGACAGTCAGGGAGGGGAAGGACATGGCCCAAGAGGACAGTAGGCTGTGGGGTCCCCAAGCTGCAAGATGACAGGACACAGGGGCCAGAATCCTAAACAGCCAAAGGGAGGAGGACCATGCGGGGAGATGGCAGTCAGCAGGGAGGACGGACACAGGGTGCCGGGTCCGAGGGGAGGACGGACAGGGTGACAGTCTGAGGGGAGGAGGGACAGGGTGACAGAGGGGAGGAGGGACAGGGTGCCAGAGGGGAGGACGGACAGGGTGACAGTCAGAGGGAAGGACGGACACAGGGTGACAGAGGGGAGGACTGACACAGGGTGACTGTCAGAGGGGAGGACGGACACAGAGTGCGGGTCCGAAGGGAGGACGGACAGGGGGCGGCTCACCCGCTAGGTGCCAGGCCTTGCGGGGCCCGTAGCGCGCGCAGGCGGCGCGGTCGGCCTCGTAGCCCACGAGCGGCGTGCAGAGCCCGTCAGCCGCCTGCCCGAGCAGCAGCAGCAGCCCCGCGCCCCGCGAGCTGTAGCCGCGCACCGAGTGCAGGAAGAGCAGCAGGTAGGTGAACCACATGCCGGCACACAGGTCGTTGAGGAAGTGGCCGACCGCGAAGCTCAGCCGCGCGGCCGGCGACAGCGTCCGCGGCGGCCCGGGGCCCGCGTCGCCCGGCGGAGGCGACATCGCAGCCGCAGGCCGCACGGAACCGCACCGCCGCCTGCGCGCCTCCGCGGCCACCGCTCCCTGAAGCCGCCGCGAGGGGCGGGGCCTCGGAGCGACCGTCACGCCCACCAATCAGAGCCGCGTGCCTCGGCAGGGAGCCCAATCAGAAAGCGGGGGGCGTGGCTCCGATGCGTCGCACTCGCGGGGCCCTAAAGCCGCCGCTTTACGGGTCCAGCTTTCCTCATCGCAGTTTGTTTTCTCTTTTATTTTCTTCGTGTTTTTATTTCTTTGATTAAAAAAAAAGAAGAAGAAGAAAGTTTTGATGCCGGGCGGTGGTGGCGCACGCCTTTAATCCCAGCACTTGGGAGGCAGAGGCAGGCGGATCGCTGTGAGTTCGAGGCCAGCCTGGTCTACAAAGTGAGTCTAGGACAGCCAAGGCTACACAGAAACCCTGTCTCAAAAAAAAAAAAAAGATGAAGAAGAAGAAAGTTTTGTTGTTTCCTTTTCTAACACAGGGCCTCCTGTGGCCCAGGCAGGCCTTGACATCCTCGCGTAGCAGAAGATAAGTTCGAACATCCGATCCGCCGGCCTCCACCTCCAGAGTGCTGGGAGTCACCAATTTTTTCCTTTCGATCTGAAAAGTTTGTTTTCAGTAGCTCAGGCTAGCTTCAAGCTCACTATGCAGCTTAGGATGACCCTGAACTTCTGATCCTCCTATCTCCCCTCATGAATCCGAGGGGCAGGGGGCGGGGGAGATGTTGCACCCACACACCAAGACTTTTTAATCTTTCTGTCTTAAAACAGGGTCCCACCAGCTGTCCAAGCTAACCTTAAAAATCCCTCTACAACCGAGGCTGGCTTTGACCTCGCAATCCTCCAAGCTCACCCTAGTGAGCTGATGGGATTTCAGGCCTGAGCCACCACACCCCGCCTAGGAAACAAGAGAACGGAGCCCAGATGTCTGCCACCCACCCACACCGCTGCCTACAGAAGGGTGCTCACTCAGGCCTTTTAGAACACACTTGGGTGATCCCATAAACGTCCACACATACACAGTGAGGTGCTCGGGTGACATATTACCGCTAATTAATTATTAATTACAGGTAATAGGCAGACCACTGTAACCCGGCTAGCCTTTAATGAGGGCTGCTGGTGCCAGGCGCCCCACGTGGCAGGCGTGTGGGTTCACTCCTACTTACTGGGTGGTTCTGCGGAACACGCTCTAAGAAAAAGGGAAGCTGGGCCTCTGTTGGCAGAGGCCTGGTGACTCAGGGACACAGGTGCCACACACCCCCACAACACTTCCAGGCCCAGATCACAGGACGGCAGTGAGACAAGTGTCCTTCTCCCCCCTCCTCGTGACATTTTATTCCTTTTTTTTAACCCCCTTCTCCCAGGCTGGCCTCAAGCTCAGCTAAGTAACTGAAGTTGACCTTTTCCTGAGTGCCAAGTGACAGGCCTGAGGCACCTCCATGGAGCCGGACGTGGAACCTGGGGCTTTGTGCTGTACTCGCTGAGCTGCAGCCCCAGATCCTCATTTAATTGTATTAAATAAAGGGTCTCACATGGTAGCCCAGTCTAGGCTGGGCGTCGGCTCTTTCCTGCCCCTTGATGTGACCAATCACCATACACTGCCCTCCTCCAGGGGCCTTTAGGGACATACAGCCTGGTTCAGAACCTCTAAGGCCCAAATGAGACTGAATATAGGTGTCTCAGGCGTGGTGCGGGCCTCCGTCCCCCCCATGCCTGTCCCCCGTCCTGTCCCTGTCCCTCCCCCCTTCCCCCCCCCCTTCATCCAGAGACAAGCAGATCTGAGGACCTGAGTTCCAGGCCAGAATGAGTTCCAGGACAGCAAGGGTGACATAGTGACAGCCTGACTCAAATTAAATACCTAAAGACCTGCTTCCCTGTCTAGGAGTTGGAAGCCGGCAGAATCTGCATCTGATCTAGCCCTTGGGCTGCACGGTAGGGGGGCGGGCGGGTATCTGAGGCAGCTCTCAGGAGGTGACCTGGCCTGAGTGAGCTGCTGATAACAGAGCCTTTGGCCTGAGCGGATGAAAAGATAGGGAGAGATTGGAGTGAAACTTCCCTCTGCCACAGGCTAAGGCTCTGGCCAGGCTCTCCCCCCACCACCCCCCCCAAGACAATGTCGGCCTCAGGCTTGCCGGTAATCTCAGTGTGTCACCCAAACTTGTGTCGAAGGAGGTTCTGTGCCAAGTCAGCTTGGGCAGAGACTGTTGAGGATTAGGAGCGCTGAGGAACCCGCGTTAGCTTGCTGGTTGACCCTGCCTGGGGTTTAACTTCAGTTCCTGGCCTTTTGTTGTTCCCCACCCATCCCAGAGGCCTCCGTCTGCTGACTAGGTCTCACGTGACCTAAGGTAGGTCCAGGAACTCCCCCCACCCCACCTGCGCCACTGCTGGGGTGAGTGGGTTAGTCACCACCTACCATTTATTCAGTTGCTGGGGGACAGAACCCAGGGGCGAGCTGTGACAACTCTCTACCCGTGAGCTACATCCAAGCCTCAGTTTATTTTATTTCTACAGATAGGGTCTCATGTAGCCCAGGCTGGCCTGCAACTCTCTTCATAACCAAGAAAGAGCTAGAACTCCTGACCCTGGTGACCCTGACTCCCACATGCTGGGATGACAGGCCTCGGCCACTGTGCGTGACTGAGGGCGGCTTCCTGGAACTGACTCATCATCAGCAAGGGACGCGTCTGCGTTGCTGGCCCACTTGGATTCAGTTCATATTCCTCCCGCCCAGAAGCTCTTAGGAAAGCTGGACCAAAGTCGAAGATGAGGCAGTCCCACCCTGGCTGGAGGAGTCACCAAACATCTGTGGTTCAGGGGCTGGTTAAAAACTGAGTGTCCAGGAGACAGAGGCAGGCAGATGGCTGTGAGTTTGAGGCCAGCATGGTCTACAAAGCGAGTTCAGGACAGCTAAGGCTACACAGAGAAACCATGTGTCGAAAAAACAAACAAAAAACCAGCTGAGTGTCACAGTGAGGGCACTGAGGAGCCAGGGCATATGCTTGAGAGCAAGGCCTCCAGGGGTCAGGCAGGGTCAAAGCTGGACCCCTGCCCCCAGGATGTTGCACCTCCGGCCAGTGGAGACAGAGACAATGCCAGATAAAAAAAGAAAAACAAAAAAAGCCCCAACAGAGGGGGATGGTTCTGTCTAACCTCATGAATGGAAGGGATTTGTGTCCCCGGAAAGGCTTTGGAACCAGGCAAAGGTCAGAAAAGACCAGTTAAGAGGAAAGTTGGCGCCCGGACCCTCGGGGTGGGTGTCTGGACGGATCCTGACAGCCTTTGATGTCCCTTGAGCGTCCCAGCGGCCGAGGACGCCAAGTCCTCGCTTCCATCCATCCACTGGGCATCGGATATCCTGGTGGCTGGAGGCCAGCCTAGGGGTGCGGGGGCCGCTTTGATGCAGTGGGGGCTCAGACCTGCTGACAGGCGGGGGGTATTTCCAAGGCTTTGCTGAATGTTCTGAGATCTCGGGACAACTAGAAGGGAAGAGGTCAGGCCTCAGGCAAGCCAACCAACTGGCCTTAGTTTCTCTCACTGTTCAATGAAAGAGAGCGCTGGGGTTTCCGTGTGGCCATATATGTCTTTATATTTATTTATTTATTTATTTATCATTTTGTTTGTTTGTTTGTTTTTAGAGGAAGGGTCTCTGTGTAGCCTTGGCTGTCCTGGACTCACTGTGTAGACCAGGCTGGCCTCAAACTCAAAGTGTCGTCTGTCTCTGCCTCCCGAGTGCTGGGATTAAAGGCGTGCGCCACCACTGCCAAGCAACAAAGCGTTTTAAGAAGCCATTATCCTCAGGCATGGTGGCATAGGCCGGTAATCCCAGCACTCATGGAGGCAGTGCAGTTGGATTGCCATAAATTCAAGGCCACCCTGGTCTACAAATCAAGTCCAGAACAGCCAAGGCTACAAAGAAAAACCCTGTCTCAGAAAAAAAACAAACAAACAAACACACAAAGGGGTAGGGATAGAACCTAGGACCTGCAATTTGCAGGCAGAACATTGTATATAAAATAAATAAATAAATAAATAAATAAATAAATAAATAAATAAATAAATAATCTTAAACATACACATACACAAACACACACGCGCGCGCACACACATGGCACACACACACCAACAACTGTAGAGTGATCGGTGTTTCTGACCACCAAGGAATCAGGACTCTACACTCCAACCCAGCAACCTGACCCACACAGACAAACCTGTCAGAAACTACAGCTGCTCAGGGGCAGCTCTTCCCAGGGTGACTAAAAACACCATGGACTCACACTTGGGCTTGTTGTTTTTTTTTTTAAAGATTTATTTATTATTATGTATACAGTGTTCTGCCTGCAGGCCAGAAGAGGGCACCAGATCTCATTATAGATGGTTGTGAGCCACCATGTGGTTGCTGGGAATTGAACTCAGGACCTTTGGAAGAGCAGACAGTGCTGGTATCATCTGAGCCATCTCTCCAGCCCAATTTTCTTAACAATTATACTTTATTATGAAATTGTTATGAATGGAGCATACCTCACTTATAACCCAACTAACTTAAACAAGAAAAAAAGGAGATTAAAGAACACGGGTTTTGAGGGCTGGAGAGATGGCTCAGTGATTAAGAGCACTGTCTGCTCTTCCAAAGGACCCGAGTTCAATTCCCAGCAACCACATGGCTTAACAGGGAACAGTTATCTTACCAGGCTCCTCCACCATGTCCCAAGCTCTCAAGGCTGCAGCACGACATTGTTCGATTACTGTGTCATCACATTGGACTTATCTTTTTTTTTTTTTCTTATTTGAGACAGGGTTTCTCTGTGTAGCCCTGGCTGTCCTGGAGTCACTTTGTAGACCAGGCTGGCCTCGAACTCACAGTGATCTGCCTGCCTCTGCCTCCAGAGCGCTGGGATTAAAGGTGTGCGCCACCACGCCCGGCTGGATTTGTTGTCTTAAGTCAGCATATCGCCCTTCCCCAAGCAATTGCTCTTTACTAACATTTATGTCCCGTCTCCTATTTTCTTGTTCTAACCTCCTTGCCTCCACTTGGGAGGCAGAGGCAGGCGGATCGCTGTGAGTTCGAGGCCAGCCTGGTCTACAAAGTGAGTCCAGGACAGTCAAGGCTACACAGAGAGATCCTGTCTCGAAAAAAACAAAAAACAAAAAAAAAAACCACACTAATCTCCCTGCCTGCCTTCGCCACCCCAAACTTTTCCAATCTTGGGGGACAAGTCTATACTGCGTGGCCCAGGTACTCGACATTTGTTTTACTTTAGGTCTCTGATCATTAACCACTGTTTGTCAGAACACACGTTTCCCTGTACTTCCGAATGCACCTGTTCTTTCTACTGGAGCAGCTTTGCCCTTAATGTAAGGAAACAGTAACAGCTGAGCAGTTCTCTCCCTTGCATTAATTTGCATCTCCTTCTTTACACATGCCATTTTTTTTTTTCAAGACAAGGTTTCTCTGTGTAGCTTTGGCTATCCTAGACTCACTTTGTAGACCAGGCTGGCCTCAAACTCACAGCGATCCACCTGCCTCTGCCTCCCGAGTGCTGGAATTAAAGGCGTGCGCCACCACGCCCAGCTCACATGCCATGATTTTTATTTCCTCTTTACAATCCCCATCTATAATACCAGGATGCATAAATACGACCCTGAGAAGTCAATCCACTTCTTTCCAGAATTATTCCCACCGTCCCTGGAGGCAACGGGCCATAAACACCAGTTCTCGATTTGTAACATTCAATCTGTGGAGATAAGGTAATAGATGTATGTGAGGCCAGATCCAAGGCCTTCTCTGCCTGCAGTAGCATGTATTAGATCACTAATACCTAATTCCCGTTTTCCTGTGATTCCATTACTTCTGCACTGGGCAGGGAAATCTGGCTGGTATTGTTGGTGGGCCCCGAGCCAATGGGCCCCTCCTGCCATCCCCCCTCCCTGTAAGATAGTACCTTGCACATCTCTTTTAGATTGACAATCCCTAGACCAATGTTTTCCTTTCCCACATCTGCTACAGTACCCTGGAAGTCTTGGCACCTCACAGCCATCATGGCCAGATGCTCCTTGTTCTGCCCTATGAGTACCATGTATCGTGTGCATGTGCTACAGTGTGCATGTATCATGGTGTGCATGTGTGATGGTGTGCATGTGTGATGGTGTGAATGCGTCATGGTGTGCATGTGTCATGGTGTGAATATGTGTGATGGTGTGCATGTGTGATGGTGTGAATGCGTCATGGTGTGCATGTATCATGGTGTGAATATGTTGTGGTGTGCATATGCCAAGGTGTGCATGGGCCACAGTGTGTACATCATGGTACATGCAACCTTTGTACAAGCACACCATGGCACACACACACCATGACACATTCACACTGTGACACATGCACACCATGATACAAGCACACATGCCACAGGGCCGGCAGTTGTAGAAAGAGCTAACCATACCTTAAAAGAGATGCTTGTTAAACAAAAGGTAAGGGGAAAGACTCCCAAAGACAGATTAAATGATGTTTTGTTGACTTGAAATTTTCTTTTTTTTTTTTATATATTTTTTATTTAATTTTTAAATTTATGTGCATTGGTGTGAGGGTGTCAGATCTTGGAGTTACAGACAGTTATGAGCTGCTGTGTGGGTGCTGGGGATTGAACCCGGGACCTTTGAAAGAGCAGACAGTGATCTTAACCACTGAGCCAACTCTCCAGCCCCTTGAAATTTTCTTAATGAAGGGACAACAGCAGCCGAGAGACACTGAGGCGCTAGGACAACCAATATACTATAAATATCTGTCGACAATGCACTGGAAACCTGCAATAGTTTTGAGATGGGGCCGAGGTTATGTTTATGTTTCTACAGGGAGTGAAAAAATATGGTTACAAAGAAAAAAAAAAAATATATATATATGGTTACCAACAAAACTAATAAAGATTAGGTCTGCTCAGGAAAGACCTCTCAGTACCTAAAACATGAATGCGTTTGTATAGCGAGGGAATCGTAAGCGCTGCCTGGTCCTTATGACATCACATTCTCCATAGAGTTTGGATGTAACAGCTCAAACACATGTACAAAACTGATGGCTTACACCTGCTCAAAAATGGGCAGATGTTTATCTTTAGATAATTTGGGCACCTTGTATATTCTGTGTGTGTGTGAGTGTGTGTGTGTGTGTGTGTGTGTGTGCTTATACTAATACTTGTAAAAGATCGCTTGTTTTCAAAGCAAAAAACTGATAATTATGAAGACAAACCAGGTAACCCAGGTGACTCAACATCAAAGACTGCTTCAGCTACTGTTTCCTCAAGAAATTGCATGCATTGGACCTGGCGTGGAGCCGTGCGCCTTTAATCCCAGCATTTGGGAGGCAGAGGCAGGTGAGTTGCTGTGAGTTCGAGGCCAGCCTGATCTACAAAGTGAGTCTAGGACAGCCAAGACTACACAGAGAAACTCTCTCAAAACTCCAAAAATAAAAATAAAAATAAAAAAAGAAAAGAAAAAGAAAAAAGAGCCGGGCGGTGGTGGCGCACGCCTTTAATCCCAGCACTCGGGAGGCAGAGACAGACAGATTGCTGTGAGCTCGAGGCCAGCCTGGTCTACAGTGAGTCCAGGATGGCTAAGGCTACACAGAGAAACCCTGTCTTGAAAAACCAAAAAAAAAAAAAAAAAGAAAAAAAAAAGAAAGAAAGAAAGAAAGAAAAAAGAAAAAAGAAATTGCATGCATATCAACTTTAAAAAGGATCAATCCCAAAAGGACTGGACAAAAACAGGTACAGCTAGATTTTCCAGTGCTTGGCCAATATCTTATTTTTCTTTTTTAAAAAATATATTTTATTAATTTATTCATATTACATCTCAATTGGTACCCCATCCCTTGTATCCTCCCATTCTTCCCTCCCTCCCATTTTCCCCTTACTCCCCTCCCCTATGACTGTGACTGAGGGGGACCTCCTCCCCCTGTATATGCTCATAGGGTATCAAGTCTCTTTTTGGTCTTATTTTTCTAAGGGAACCCAAAAGATGTTCTCCCCCAAAACAGCAAAAAGTAATTTTGAGAGAACGATGCCACCAATAGGTGAGGTGGCTGGTTTTGGGTGGGTTGCCAATGTTTATTTTTGCCTGGGGGGGTTAGTTATAAGTTAATAAACGTTTCATTTAGGGATTTCTTTCTTCTATCCTTCTTTCTCTCTTATTTTACTATCTTATCTAATGTTAGGGGAAAGGGGGGGAAAGGGAAGGGTATTAGGGAGGATATAGATTTATAGAATAAAAAGTAGATTATTGAATCTACTAACCTCAAATATTTTACATTGGTATTGTAGATTAATGGAGAGTTAAAATTATTTTTTTAGTTAGATTATTTTATTTAACTTTTGCTTTATGTATTGTATATGGTATGTTGATGGAAACTTAAACTGTATATTTTATGTTGTTAGAGACTTAAGATCATTTTGTTCAATGTTTATTTAATGTATTATACATGTGCAACTTATTTGAAAAGGTGAAAGATAAAGTGTTATAACCTCTTCAGGATGGACGGAGATAGAAGTTGGTAGTTGGTCGCTTATAAATCCTACTAGAGCTGGGCGTGGTGGCGCACGCCTTTAATCCCAGCACTCGGGAGGCAGAGGCGGGTGGATTGCTGTGAGTTCGAGGCCAGCCTGGTCTACAGAGTGAGTCCAGGACAGCCAAGGCTACACAGAGAGACCCTGTCTTGAAACCCCTCCCCCCCCCCCAAAAAAAATAAAGACTCAATAGCATAGGATGATAGTGGAATAATTTCTCCAAAATTGTTAACTACAAACGGACTGGTCCTTGCAAATGTGACTTACTGGATAATGCTCATAACTATTTTTGTTGTATATAGCTTATTTTATTTAACAGAAAGGGGGAGATGAAGGGGAGAGAAACACGTTTTCTGATTTTGATCCCAAGTGTGGGATGGGGAATGGACTTGCGAGAGAACAAGTGATGGTAATCCACTGGAAGACCAACCACCTCTCGAGGGAGCTTGATTGTTGCCAGCTGAAAAACATCTGTGAACAGACTCTGGCATGCGTGTGTATGTGTGTGTGTGTGTGTGTGTGTGTGTGTGTGCGCGCGCATGTGTGTGTGTGTGTGTGTGTGTGTGTGTGTGTGTGTCCCCAAAATAGGAGGAGGGGTCTTTGGAGACTTGGGATTGTTTGGCTGTTCATCCACTTCCAGATGCTCCTCCTCGAGAGAACCGCTCCAGCGATGGCTTCCGGGCTCCGGCTTCCGGCTGCTGCTCCAGGGTCCAGCAGCAACTTCCGTTGAGTTGCCGGTTGGCTGAAACCCTGCCGACTTCACCAGGAGGATGGGTCCCTAGGAACTGATACCCAGAAGGCTGCATCCCTGTGTTCTTTAATCTCCTTTTCCTCTTGTTTAGGTTAGTCGGGTTATTAAGTGAGATAAGCTCAGTTAATAATTTCATAATAAAGTTAAGAAAATTGAGCCTACAGGTCTGTTTTATTTTTAGTAGTTAATTAATTGATTTGGCTTTTTATCCTGTTCTTTTTTTAAATTTAATTTTGTTAATTTATTCATATTACATCTCAATGGTTATCCCCTCCCTTGTATCCTCCCATTCTTCCCTCCCTCCCATTTTCCCCTTACTCCCCTCCCCTATGACTGTGATTGATTTGGTTTTTCGAGTCAGGGTCTCTCTGTGTAGCCTTGGCTGGCCTGGAACTCACTCTGTAGACCAGGCTGGCCTCGATCTCAGAGATCTGCCTGCCTCTGCCTCTGGAGTCCTGGGATTAAAGGTGTGTGCCACACGCTCTATTCTTTCTTTGTAATTGTTGTTTTTGAGAGGCTCTCACTATGTAGCCACAGGCTGGACTGGAACTCACAGAGATCCCCCTGCCTCTGCCTCGGCAGCGCTGGCGCTAAAGGCAGGCGCTACCCCTGGCTCTGCAGGCTGAGGGCCGGGCTGCCTGCTCCCTTCCGGAACCCAGGAGCCACAGTGGCCCCTAGAAGCCTCCCTTTGACCTCGGCCTCTGTCAAAGCTGTAACAGGAAGCCCATCCTTGTTTGATCAAGCACAGCCTTATCTAAGGAGCGCCATCTGCACCGTGTCACCTGCTCGGGTGTAGCGGCTCAGCCTGTGACTTTGGGGAGTCACCTGCACCTGCCATTAAGGTGCCTGCATATGTGTACATGTGTGTGGCCCCGCAGAAATATGCCATAAGCGCCCTATGTCTAATGGTCACCTATGTTGTGATCAGTCCAAGGTCACACCATCACAGGGTCTGCGGTCCGGGAGGACGTAGTCCCCAAAGTCCCAGTGCATGATGGGAACACCGACCACGTCCCCCGAGTGCAAAACTGCGAAGAGCAGCGTGTACTTTTTAACCACTGGGCTGCGTCTTCAAGCCTTTTTCTCTTGATTTATTATTTCATGCTTATGAGCATTTTCCAGGCATGTGTACCACGTGCTTGCCTAATGCCCAAGAAGGTCGACAGAGAAATCTCCTGGGACTGGAGATACAGATGGCTTTTAGCAGACAAATGGGTGCTGGGAATCGAACCCACGTTCCTTTGAAAAAAAAAAAACAAAAAACAAAAACAAAGCCGGGCGTGGTGGCGCACGCCTTTAATCCCAGCACTCGGGAGGCAGAGGCAGGCGGATCGCTGTGAGTTCGAGGCCAGCCTGGTCTACAAAGTGAGTCCAGGATTGCCAAGGCTACACAGAGAAACCCTGTCTTGAAAAAACAAAAACAAAAACAAAAAACCAACAACCAGGCGCTGTCAACCACGGAGCCAACTCTCCAGTCCTCGCCTGTTTCTCTTTGACTGTGGAATGTTACAGAAGCCTATTGCAGTGCGCCCTGTCTCTTCTATTCCAATAATGGGGACCAAATTCAAGTTGTTGGCCTTCTTGGATAGCCCTTGTGCCTGCTCAGCGCGGCTGTCCTTCAAGGTGCTGCTTTTATGACGATGCCCTCAGCACAGCTCCTATTCGGAACTCAGCTGAGCAGCCTCCAGCCGTCCGTCAATCTCAGGTTCAACGTGCCCCGTGGTCGGAGAGTAAAAATCAAGGTTCCACCGGAAGGAAAACCAGAGACTGACGATCAGGGACTGACTGTACGGACTATTTCCCCGCTCCCATGCTTACTTATTTATTTTGGTATATGTGCACACGGTGCAGTTCAGACGGCAACTTGCAGGAAGACCTGGCCTCACTTTCCACCTTGTGGGTTCCGAACTCACGTCGTCCACTAGGTGGCAAGCACCTTCCAGCGTTGAGCCATCTCGCCAGACCCGGCCACTTTTGTTGTTGACGATGCATTGTAGTTAGAAGTACACTTTGCCCTACTGCAGGGGGTTGCTTCTTTGGAACTTAACTCCTTCCTCAGAAGCCTACTAAAAAAGTCTCCGCTGCCCGGAACGACAAGCGGTCCCCATTTCTACAGACCCTACCTCCCGCGTCAACATAGGGACTACTGGCCCTTTAAGGAGCTCCGCCCCCCCCCCAACCCCCAGCACTCTGCCTTTAGCCTCCGATTGGTCCCGAGCGCGTCCGAGCGCAGCCGAACTTGACGCAACCCGCCCGCAACCTGCCCGACGCGCCTCCCACGCGGCTCCGCAGGTTTTCAGCCAATCACCGTCCGGCGCGCCGAAGCTAATCTGCATGACCCAGTCCCTCGTGGAGTCCTCAGCCAATTGGAGAGCTGGGTTCGGGTTCATTAGCATAGGGGCGGGGCCGGCGCGGGCGCTTGGTTGGAGCGTCGCCGCATCCCCAGGTCCCGGGAAAGTTTTTTCGGAGGTGAAAAGAGCCGGGAAGTCGGGGCCTGCGCGGGGCGGGGGCTGCGGGGTGCGGGGCGCGGCCTCCGGGACTCGATCTCGCAACAAAGGATCGCGGAGCCTCCCGCCCGAGGACCTCCTCGCCCCGGGATCCGTCTCCCCGGCCCGGGAGCCCCGGGCACCGGCCTAGGGTTCCCCCATCGGGGTGGCGGGGCGGGACCCCCTGACCTCTGCGGGCCTCTGTTCCAGGTCCCGCCCAGAGAGACCATGTCCCATGGTTCCCGGCAGCCAGGCGGGGCCACCGCGTAAGTGCGCCCCCCTCAGCCTGTCCCCACCTCGGGTACCCCTGGGCCATGTCCTATCTCCAATCTCTGGTACCCCTAGACTTGCTGTGCCTCTACCCTGGGACCTCTGGGCATTTCCTGTCATTACCCTGGGTACCCCTGTTTTGGAAAGCCCCGGTCCTGTCCTGTCCCCTAGCTACCTTATCCCCACTCTTGGGACCTTGAGCCATGTTCTGTCACTATTCGGGAACTTCTGGCTCTAGGGCCTGTACTCACCGCCCCCCCCCCGAATTGCCAGGGCGCCCTGTGGTCTCCCTCACTGACTTCACCCTGCTCCCAGGCTATAGGACCAACCCCGCCCCTGTCCCCCACAGTGGTCTCCTGTGACCCTTGGAAACTCAAACCTTGGGTTTCCACTCCCCACCCCCACCCCGGCTCATGTATGCTCCCACATTTCTGTGATCTCTAACCATAAGAAGTGGGTGGGTAATGGGGGAATGCTTCTGGCACTGGGGAGTGACCCTGGTTTCCCGTGTCCCCAAGACCTGCGGGAGGCAAGACCCCGGGACAGCACGGGGCCTTTGTAGTGGCTGTCAAACAGGAGCGCAGCGAGGGTCCCCGTGCCGGAGAGAAGGGGTCCCAAGAAGAGGAGGTGAGTCCCCACGGCAACAAGCTCCTCACGGGTCCGCACCGCATAGGCCCCTCCCACTGCCTAGCAAGAGGCCACGCCCCAGCCTAACCTGTCAGTGGCTCCAGCCCCACCCCTAGGAGGCTCAGTCTTGGCCTAGGATCCCTTGGTTGGCTCTCCAGAATTTCGACCCTAGGTAGGCCCCGCCCACAAGTCCCAGGGCGCCTCCCAAGGACACAGCCTCCTCCTCCTCCTGCAGCCCGTGAAGAAGCGAGGCTGGCCCAAAGGCAAGAAAAGAAAGAAGATTCTCCCCAATGGGCCCAAGGCACCGGTCACCGGCTATGTTCGATTCCTGAACGAGAGGCGGGAGCAGATTCGCACCCGCCACCCAGACCTGCCCTTTCCGGAGATCACGAAGATGCTGGGCGCCGAGTGGAGCAAGCTACAGCCAGCGGAAAAGCAGGTGGGGACAAGAGGAGATGGGGGAGGCGGAGACAGGAGGGTACCCAGGTCTCCCTGCCAGCAAAGCAAGCCTTGTGAGTGAGTGAGTTTCGGGTTCAGGGAGAGACCCTGGCTCAAAGAACAAAGTGGGGAGCGGCTGACCGAGGGACAGCTGGTCTGCACAGCACACACGCGGGCACATACAAGTTGCATTAAAAAAAAAAACCACACACACACACACACAGCACAAGCCACACACCAGCCTGCAGCTGTTGGACCTGGAAGTTAAGGGGGCAGACAGGGTGTTGGAGAAGATGCGAGACATGCTTTAGACCTGGATAAGGGATGCTGTCTAAGGGTTTAAGTGGGGGGGGGGAGGCATGGTGGGGGCTATGGCTGGTTCCGTACAGACAGAGGCTGGTCCTGGCCCTGGCTGCCTGCCTTCCTCTGGGCTGGCTCTAGTCTGTGGGTGCTGCCCCCCTCCTAGCGGTACCTAGATGAGGCAGAGAAGGAGAAACAGCAGTACTTGAAGGAGCTGTGGGCATACCAGCAGTCAGAGGCCTACAAAGTCTGCACGGAGAAGATCCAAGAAAGCAAAATAAAAAAAGGTGAGTGTGCTGGGCAGTGCTTACACCCACACACACACACACAAAGGTGAGAGTGGGCTCTTTGCCTGTTGTGGGGTGCTGATCCCACTGTACCCCCCAACCCAATGGGCATAAGCATAAAGGTTTACCTAGTGCCACACAGGGTCGCAGGTGGGGACCCTGGCCTGGGAGGGTCCCCAGAGTCCTGGCTGACCTGCTCTCTTCCCTCGCCACCAGAGGACTCCGGCTCCGGCATCATGAACACCCTCCTGAACGGTCACAAGGTAAGGGCCTCTCTGGCCAGAGTACATGGGGGTACAGGGTGTTTCTAGAGATACACCCCCTCTCAAGTTAGTGAGAACCAGTCTCAGAAGAGGAAGTGACCATGACCACTTCTGGTCAAGATGTGCACACGCCTTTAATCCCAGCACTTGGGAGGCAGAGGCAGGCGGATCGCTGTGAGTTCGAGGCCAGCCTGGTCTACAAAGTGAGTCCAGGACAGCCTGGGCTACACAAAGAAACCCTGTCTTGAAAGACAAAAAGTGAAAATAAAAACAAGATGTGCTCCATAGGTAGAGGCAAGACCGCTGTGGAGACACAGCCACTCTGGGATGGGGTGGGGCTCAGTGGTAAAGTCACTGCCCAGAATAAATAGGATCCAGGGCTCTGCCACCAGACACATAAACACAAGCAATTGAAGATTTTTTTTTTCATTTGAGAGAGGGCCTCATATAGCCCAGGCTAGCCTCAAACTTACTGTGTGTCACAGGACGGCCTTGAACTCTTGATCCCTCTACCATTCCAGTTGAGGGGTGACAGGCATGGTAGTACACCCCAGAGCTTTTTGTTTGTTTGTTTAGTTTTTCGAAACAGAGTTTCTCTGTGTGTGGCTCTGGCTGTCCTGGACTTGCTTTGTAGACCAGGTTGGCCTCGAACTCAGAGATCCTCTTGCCTCTGCCTCCAGAGTGCTAGGATTAAAGGCCTGTGCTACCACACCAGAGCTTTGTGCTGAGGGAGCCCTGTACCCACTGAGCTCCAGCTCTTCCTGAGGTGGGCATGGTGGCTTACCCCTGTGAACTTGGGAGCTTCTGTTGGGAGGGTTTCAGCAGGTTTGAGGCCAGCCTAGAACAGAGTGAGGCCCTGGGTCAAAAACATAAACACAGCCACGCAGTGGTGGCCCACACCTTTATTCCCAGCACTCAGGAGGCAGAGGCAGGTGGATCTCTATGAGTTTGAGGCCAGCCTGGTCTACAGAATGAGTCCAAGACAGCCAAGGCTACACAGAGAAATCCTGTCTGGGGGGAGGGGGAAGAAGAAGAAAAAGCCAAACCACAGAAGTGTACAGATTGCTAGCCTGGCATAGAAATTCCTGGTGCCATCCCAGCTTCAGGGTTAAGGACACTCACTGTTTCTGCAGAGAACAGAGTTCGATTCCCAGCATCCCCATAGCCACCTGCTCTGGGGGGGTCTGATGCCCTCTTCTGGCCTCTGTGGGTCCATAGCAGACAGGCAGGCAGGCAGGCAGGCGGACACAAATAAAAAGAGGAAATAAAAGCAGGCTCAGTGGTCCAGGAGACCTTCCCAGGCTGCAGAGGTATGGGTTCCCTCAAACCATTGCCATGTCCCAGGGTGTGGACTGTGACGGCTTTTCCACCTTCGATGTCCCCATCTTCACTGAAGAGTTTCTGGACCAAAACAAAGGTGAGGTTTTAGCAGGTGCTGATGTCCTGGCTGGAGGAAGTGGAGATGGGAGTGAGGGCTGGAGTCAGGTTTGGAGGGAGGGTGGGCCCAGGGATTGAGGGTGACTGGGACAGGGACAGGGGTGACGGCAGGGATGGAGGAGGGATGGGGATGGGGTGACGCCAGGGATGGAGGAGGGATGGGGGCAGGAGTGAGGCCAGGGATGGAGGAGCGATGGGGGCAGGAGTGAGGCCAGGGATGGGGGGAGGGAGGTGGCCAGGGATGGAGGAGGGATGGGGCAGGGGTGAGGCCAGGGATGGAGGAGCGATGGGGGCAGGAGTGAGGCCAGGGATGGGGGGAGGGAGGTGGCCAGGGATGGAGGAGGGATGGGGACAGGGATGAGAAAAGGGATGGAGGAGGGATGGGGACAGGGGTGAGGCCAGGGATGGAGGAGGGATGAGGACAGGGGTGACGCCAGGGATGGAGGAGGGATGGGGACAGGGATGAGAAAAGGGATGGAGGAGGGATGGGGACAGGGATGAGAAAAGGGATGGAGGAGGGATGAGGACAGGGGTGAGGCCAGGGATGGAGGAGGGATGGGGACAGGGGTGACGCCAGGGATGGAGGAGGGATGGGGCAGGGGTGAGGCCAGGGATGGAGGAGCGATGGAGACAGGAGTGAAGCCAGGGATGGAGGCGGGGTAGCCCTGGGCTCTGACTCCCGTCCCGCAGCACGCGAGGCGGAGCTGCGACGCTTGCGGAAGATGAACGTGGCCTTCGAGGAGCAGAACGCGGTGCTGCAGCGCCACACGCAGAGCATGAGCAGCGCGCGCGAGCGTCTGGAGCAGGAGCTGGCACTGGAGGAGCGGCGCACGCTCGCGCTGCAGCAGCAACTGCAGGCCGTGAGGCAGGCGCTGACCGCCAGCTTCGCCTCCCTGCCGGTGCCCGGTGCGCGGCCCCGCCCACAACCGTAGTCCCGGGACCACCCACCCGCCGCGCATAGGGCCCCGCCCCGGTTCAGCCAATCTCCCCGGGCCCCGCCCACGGAACGCCCCTTCTCTGTGTTCGGCCCCGCCCCTCACTGACCCTCTGACGGACCCGCAGGCACCGGGGAGACGCCGACGCTCGGAACTCTCGACTTGTACATGGCGCGGCTGCACGGAGCCATCGAGCGTGACCCGGCGCAGCACGAGAGGCTGATTGCGCGCGTGAAGGAGATCCTGGCACGGGTGGCTAGGTGCCGGGGTGGGCGGGGCGGGGCGGGGAGTAGGGAGTGCTGTGGCTCTGCCTCCGGGTCTTCATCACCTCCTTCTGTGCCCTCAGCGAGCACCTGTGACAGACAGGCCTCTAGGACAGGGAGACGCTCCTCCCCACCCTCCCAGGAAGAAGCTGCACCTTGGGGTCTCCAGACCCCCTCAAATGAAATCGCAACTGCATGCCTTGAGCTTCGAACCCATCCGAGGTTGCAGAGCCCAGACCTGTCTGCCTTGCAGGGAGGGTCACACTACAGTGGGACTGGAACGGAGGAGCTGCCGCCCGACTTGGACACCCCACCCCCAGCCCCGGTGGCGAGCGGGACCCCGGTCCCTGCGCAGGCGCTGGCTGCCGTGGCACAGCCCCGGGAGGCTTCTTTTGGTCAACCACCCCCACCTCCCACCCCCCAGCGCCTTCCATCACTCAATTCGGACTTTTAAAAAAAGTGTTAAATAAAAACAAGTGGGTTTGCACTCAAGTTAATTTTTGCGGCTTTGGGGGAGTGGGCCCAGCCGCGTCACCCTGATTCTCCGGCAGAGGATCGTCTCAGAACTGTCATCAGACCGTTATCAGGTAGCTCTGTCCATCCGGAGGTCCTCTCTGGCCTCAGGAGTAGGGGCCAGCTGGTCATCCAGTGTACCTAACGCGGTCTCCAGACTGAGCTCCCGACCACCTCTCAGGTGCTTTACCGTTTTAGCAGAGCAGTGGTGGTGCATGCCTCTAATCCCAGCACTCAGAAGGCAGAGGCAGGAGGATCTCTGTGAGTTGGAGGCCAGCCTGGTCTGCAGAGTGAATTGCAAAACAGCCAGGGCTAAAACAGAGAGACCCTGTCTCCGGGGGAAAAAAAAAAAACCAAAACCCCAAACAAACAAACCCCAGCACTCATCACCAAGTCCTCTTCCATCAGCTCTCTCTAGCTCCAGAACAGTCTTCAGAAGGCTCCTGGCTGCAGGAGCCGTCACTGTGCGGGGTCTCCAGCTCCTGCAGGCACTGTCCCCTCCCCGTCCTTGGGCAGTTCCCCTCATGGAGGTCACACCTCGCAGCTTATGTCTGGTTCTCTTGGTACACCATGTCCCCTTCACAGCTGAGTAATACTCCAGTGTGTCCCTGTACTGTCCCTGTGCCCCAGGCTCTGGTGAGTCACTCTGGTGTGGCGGTGCCATGCCAGTTTGCTTCCTGTTTGACCATCCATGTCCACCCCCTGGGGCAGGAGCTGTTGGACGAGCTGTCGAGGATAACTCTGGCTCAAATTTGAGAGAGTCTGCCAGGGGGACTCTGTTTAATTAACGAGGTAGTGAGAATATCTTTAAAAACTTGCCCAGTACAGACAAACACAGATGCTGTGCCAAAGAACTGTATACCCCAAGTGTGTTCCAGCTCACACCCCAGAACCTCCAGGCATGACCTTATTAGGAATTAGGGCGGTGGCAGTGTAATTAACTCCAGTGAGGTCGTGTTGGGGCAGGGTGGGCACTGTGCCAATAGCGAGCGTCTTTTCGAGAAAAGGAAAGTTGACACAGACCTGTGACAACAGAGGCAGAGGCTGAGCAGGCCCGTGAGCCAAGGACAGCCAGGAGCTGCCAGAGTGGGGGGGGGGGGGAAGGGCTCTGTGCCAGAGCATGGGGGAGGGGACACCCTGATGCCAGACTGAGGGAGGGTTCCTGCTGAGTTGTGTTTTGTGACAAGTTCTCCTGTAGCCAAGGCTAGCCTGGAATTCACTGTGTAGCCAAGGATGGCTCCACCTCCCCAGTGCTGGACGGGTATCCCTGTGCCCAGGTGCCCCCCCCCGGCTCTTAATTTATTTTTATTTTATGTGCATTGGTGTTTGTCTGCACGTGTGTCTGTGTGAAGATGTCAGATCTTGGAGTTTCAGCCAGTTGTGAGCCACCATGAGGTTGCTGGGAATTGAACTCAGGACCTCTGGAAGAGCAGCCAGTGCTTTTAACCTCTGAGCCACCTCTCCAGCCTGCACAGATTCTCTCTCTTTTTTTTTAATATTTTTGTTTAATTTTTAAATTTATGTGCATTGGTGTGAGGGTGTCAGATCTTGGAGTTACAGACAGTTGTGAGCTGCTATGTGGGTGCTGGGAATTGAACTCAGGACCTTTGGAAGAGCAGACGGTGCTCTTAACCACTGAGCCAACTCTCCAGCCCCCCAGATTCTCTTTTAAGCGACCTACTTTGTGGCACTCTGCTGTGGGGACTTAGGGGACACATGTAGCCTGCACTCTTGCCCCCTACTCCCCACTTCACCTGGCTCAAGTCTACTCCACCACATACCTGGGGCTCCATAAAAAAGTAGCATTTTGGCCGGGGGGTGGTGGTGCACGCCTTTAATTCCAGCACTTGGGAGGCAGAGGCAGGTGGATCGCTGCGAGTTCGAGGCCAGCCTGGTCTACAAAAGCGAGTCCAGGACAGCCAAGGCTACACAGAGAAACCCTGTCTCAAAAAATTGGATTTTACAGTGGTTTGATCTTTATTAACAAAAATTATTTTTTGGGGGTGGGGTCAGGTTGAGACAGGGTTTCTGTGTGTAGCCCAGGTTCTGGAAGACCAGGCTGGCCTTGAGTTCAAAGATCCACGTGCCTCTACCTCCTAAATTCTGGGAATAAAGGCGCGTGCCACTTGGCTAACAAAAAAACATTTTTCCATGGATGATGGCACGCAACTTTAGTTCCAGCACAGGGGGGGCTGAAGCCGGAGCATCAGGAGTTCAGGCTCATCCTTGGCTACATAGTGAGTTTCAGGCCAGCCCGGACTACATAAGTCCCTGTCTCCAAAAATAATACAAACGTTCTTAGGGGAGAGATTTGGAGGTGGGGGCACCAGGTGGTCTTTGAAATAAACAGGTGAGCAAGAACTCACTGGGAGCTCTGGGGACTGAGCCCCAGAGGAGGGCGCAGCTTGTGCAAGGGCCCTGGGGCAGGAGGGAGCCGGTGAGGTAGGACGAGGAGGGAGGCACCCGTGGCTGAGCAGACCAGAGGGGCTCCAGAGCGGACAGTCAGGACCCGGGAGCTGCAGCGAGGCCTCTGGCTTGGACAGTGGGCTGTGCACGCAGCGGGAAGGGGGAGGGAGAGGGCAGGGGCGGGGCTCTCCGGGACGCCAGGACTGGACGCTGCACCCAGAGCCCGGGGGCCTCCCCTTGTTGTTCGCGGGTCCCCAGGGAGGGCGAGGCTGGCCCTGGCGGGCGGTTTCACCTTCCCCAGGGCGGCTCGTGTTCCCGGATCCGCTTACGCCCAGCTCGGCTGTCGTGGGTCCGGGGCGGGAGGCTCAGGACGCGGCGGACCCCGCGCGCCATGGACAGCGCTGCGCCCCGCGAGCCGGGGGCCACCGAAGCCCCCGCCCGCGCGCGCCCGCGCCTGGTGTTCCGCACTCAGCTGGCGCACGGCAGCCCCACCGGCAGGATCGAGGGATTCACCAACGTCCGCGAGCTCTACGCCAAGATCGCCGAGGCCTTCGGTATAGCGCCCACCGAGGTGAGGGTGGACCCGGGATCCCACCAGGGACCCAGTCTGCACGCCGCGAGCAAAACGGGAGGAGACCCTGGTGGTGGGATCCCCACATCCACCGAGGACCCGGTTGGCTAATGGGTGGCAGTCAGCTCAGTGTTTGTCACACTTACCTAGCATTCAGAAAGCCATATTCCATCCCCCCCCCTCCCAGGACAAAGCAGGTGTGGTGATGTCATTTCAACACTGGGAAGGTGAAATCAGGGGGACTGGGAGTTCAAAGTCAGTTATCCTCAGTTACACAGGAGACTAGAGGGCCAGCCTGAGCTACACAGTAGACTAGAGGGTCAGCCTGAGCTACAAGGGACCTTCTCTCTCTCTCTCTCTCTCTCTCTCTCTCTCTCTCTCTCTCTCTCTCTCTCTCTCTCCCTCTCTCTCTCTCTGTCTGTCTGTCTCTGTGCCTCTGTCTCTGTCTCTCTCACACACACACAATCACTTTTAATTAACTGAATTTAATTCTTTCCACTACATTCCTTTTTTGTTGTTTTTCTCTCTCCTCCTCCTCCTTTTTTTTAATTTTTATTTTGTTTTTCCGTGACACAGTCTCACCTTGTAGCTCTCTAACTGTCCTGGAACTCACTCTGTAGACCAGGCTGTCCTCAAAGTAAGAGACCCACTTGCCCCTGCCTCCCAAGTGCTGGGATTATAGGCGTGCACCACCACATAGTATGTTTTTAATTTATTATATGTTGGGGACACCCGACAGTCAAGTTTGGGGAACAGCTTGTGGGATTCAATTCTCTCCTTCCACAGGCAGCTCCTGGGGAATCAAAGGAGCTGGCAGGGGAGCCATCTTACTTGCCACCACTCCTTTGTTCCTTTAATTAAGATAATATCCCCCTTGGTAGCCCAGGCTGGCCTGTAACTCAGTCCGTAACCCAAGCTGGCTTCTGACTTGCCGCAATTCCCCTGCCTCAGCTTTCCAGCTTCTGGGGTTACACTCCTGAACCAGGATGCTTGGCCTTTTTTGTTTTTGGAGGCCCAAGAATCTCGGTCATCTTCCTGCCTCAACCTCCAGAGCGGTGTTGTGATGACAGACACAGAACACGCCCACAGTCAGGCCAGGTCCTCTCCGTCCCATCCCTGTGGGCCGCAGGTGCTTCTGGGAGCCGGCCTACCTCAGAAAGGTGGGCGCAGGCTTCCTCATGGCTGATTCTGAGCCCCTCTCCTGTCCGGACAGATACTATTCTGTACCCTCAACAGTCACAAAGTGGACATGCAGAAGTTGCTCGGGGGACAGATCGGGCTGGAAGACTTCATCTTTGCACATGTGCGTGGAGAGACCAAAGAGGTGGAGGTCACCAAAACGGAGGACGCTCTAGGGCTGACCATCACAGACAATGGGGCCGGCTACGCGTTCATCAAGGTGCCTGTGGGTGTATTGGGGCGACTCGGTGATTTATGTATGGTCTTGTCTGCGTCTAAGGAGACTCCCGGGGTGCCAGGGAGGGTGGCTTGGGCAGCCCCACGAGTGACTGTGATTCCCCACAGAGAATCAAGGAAGGCAGCATTATCAACAGAATTGAGGCCGTGTGCGTGGGGGACAGCATCGAGGCCATCAATGACCACTCCATTGTGGGTTGCCGGCACTACGAGGTGGCCAAAATGCTACGGGAGCTGCCCAAGTCCCAGCCTTTCACCTTGCGTCTGGTGCAGCCGCGGAGAGCCTTTGGTGAGGACCGCTGGGCCGTAGGCTCGCCTCAGGCCAGTGAGAGGCAGGAAATGGTTTTCTGAGAAATGTCATCTGAGGCTGCCCTCAGACGCAGTATGTGCCAAAGGACAACCTTGACCTGCTTTGCAGTGACGTAGAAGTTTCTCAAACTTGGCAATGTGAGCACCGATTTGGGGTGCTTTCTGTGTACTACCGCGGGCGTTTCAGGGTTCAGGGGCAGCGTTCCTGGCCTCTTTGTCAGGAGTTCCTCGTGGTTGGACAGCCACTCATGTCCCCAGACATCACTCGGGGTCTCTTAGGGAAAGAGGAATACACAGTGGGAAATTCTAGACAAAGCTCTACCCCTAGCCACGCCCCCAAACCCTCACTAGGGTTTTTAGGTGGGGCTCCACCCTGACCACGCCCCCAGCCCCCTCACTGGGGATTCTAGGAGGGGCTCCACCCTGACCACGCCCCCAGGCCCTCACTGTGGGATTCTAGGCGGGGCTCCACCCTGACCACGCCCCCAGGCCCTCACTGTGGGATTCTAGGCTGACCTTGACCATATCCCAGCTCCACTGTCCTTCAAAAGCCTTCTGGAGATTGACGCAGACAAAGGCTGAGTTCAATGTCAGCCTGGGTTACTGAGAAGGACCCTGTTTGCAAAAGGAAACATACAGCTGGGCGATAGTGGCGCACACCTTAGCACAGCACGGGAGGCAGAGGCAGGCAGAGCGCCATGAGTTCCAGGCCAGCCAGATCTAAAAGACAGTCCAGTGCAACAGAGAGAAACCTTAACTCAAACAAACAAAGAAACACACAAACAAACAAAAACCTGACAACAAAGCTGGCACGGTGGTGCACGCCTTTAATCCCAGCACTCGGGAAGCAGAGGCAGGTGGATCGCTGTGAGTTCGAGGCCAGCCTGGTCTACAAAGCGAGTATAGGACAGCCTGGGCTACACAGAGAGACCCTGTCTCAAAAAACCGAGAACAAACAAAACAAACAAACAAACAATCAGGAAAAACAGTTCACACAAAACAAAGCACATCTGTCCCCTCCAGATATGATTGGCCAGAGGAGCAGGGGCGGCAAGTGCCCTGTAGAAGCCAAAGTGAGCAGCGGGAGGGAGACACTGCGCCTGCGCTCTGGGGGCCCCGCCACCGTGGAGGAAGCGGTGAGTGACTGCTGGACACAGAGTGCTTGGCATTCAGTACTCAAGAGAGGGAGGGAGGAGGATGGTCACAAGTTCAAGGCCATCCTGAACTTCTGAGCAGGACCCTGTGTCAATTAGATAAAAACCCAGTTCTCAAGAGTCTGTTTCCCAGCCTGTGCAATGGGTACCAGTAGAAGGATGGGACAGGGACAGGCCACAGAGTCCAAGGAGTGCCAGCTTTAATTTTTTTAATTTTATTTATTTTTACTTTATATGTATCGTTGTTTGCTTGCATGCATATCTGTGTGTGGGGTGTCAGCTTCCTTGGAACTGTAGTTACTGACAGTTGTGAGCTGCCATGTGGGTGCTGGGAATTGAACCGGGGTCCTCTGGAAGAGCAGCCAAGTGAGTGCTCTTAACCGCTGAGCCATCTCTCCAGCCCCCCCAACTTTAATTTTTTATATTACATTTCTTTCTTTCTTTTTAAAGATTTATTATTATGTATACAGTGTTCTGCCTGCATGTACACCTGCAGGCCAGAAGAGGGCACCAGATCACATTATAGATGCTTGGGAGCCGCCACGTGGTTGCTGGGAATTGAACTCAGGACCTCTGAGCCATCTCTCCAGCCCCTAAATTGCATTTCTTTATTCCTTTACTACATTTTGCCTGTGTGTTTTGTGTGTGGGTGAGCGTGCAGATGGGAGTTAGAAGACACGTGGGGAGCGAGCTGTTCTCACCTTCACCTTCAAGAGGGTTCTAGAGGCTGAACCGAGGTCTGTATGCCTGTGAGGTGAGAGTCTCACGGAGCGCAGAGTTATAATTCTGTGTACTAATTGTACACGGTAATGGGTGTCCTTGTGAGACTTTCACACCTGTCAGGTGTGATTGGGCGCTTCCTTTTATGTCTCCTCCTCCCTCTCGCCTCTTTTTGATGACTCACAGTTTGTGCCAGGGGCCAGAGACCAGCGGCTATACCTCTGAAGAAAAGTGTCTCCCATACATTTTAGCTGTCTATCACACCTGGTGGTCACCCACCTCCTTCATTTTAGTTGTGTTATCTTTGTTTGGTTGGTTTGGTTTTCGAGACAAGGTTTCTCTGTGTAGCTTTGGCTGTCCTGGACTCACTCTGTAGACCAGGCTGGCCTCGAACTCACAGAGAGAGATTCGCCTGCCTCTGCCTCCTGAGTGCTGGGATTACAGCCGCGTGCCGCCACGGCCAGCGTCACCCCTAGCAACCACAAACCTGTCAATCCTGGTGGTGGTGGGAGGCTCGCAGCACCTGCCCTTAGCAACCACTAATGATTTTTCAATCCTGGGGGCGTGGCCTCCCGCAGCCCAGCGATGTCGAGGAGGAGGCTGCGCGCAGGGTGGACGACCTGCTGGAGAGCTACATGGGCATCCGGGACCCCGAGCTGGGTAAGCGGCGCGGGTAAGCGCGGGGGTCCCCAGCACGGGTGGGGGCGGGAGCACGTGCCCCCACATCCGCCCATCGGCCTGTCCTGTGCGCCTGCTCACCCCATCCCTCTGCTCCTGCCTCTCTTCTCCTCTGTCCTCTGCCGGTCCTGTTCCTCTGTCCCTACCCCTGGCCACCCTTTCTCTCTGTCTGCCCATCCTGTCCCTCTGTCCGTCTGTCTGTCCATCTGGCCCTGCAGCAGCGGCGGTGGTAGAGACCGCGCGGAGCTCGGCGGGAGCCCAGACCTTCGCACGCGGCCTGGACGCTGTTCTGGGCGAGTTCGCCTTCCCGGACGAGTTTGTGGTGGAGGTGTGGGCAGCCATCGGCGAGGCCCACGACACTTGTGGCTAGCCTGTGTGGGAGTCCGCAGCCCTGCTCCCAGCCCCCTGCCGCAGCGTCACCCCAGAACCCAGGACAGCCCCACGACTCGGCCCAGCTTCAGAACCCGGCCCAGTTCTGAGACCCAGGCCCAGCCCGAGGCCCAGCCGGGTTCTAGAACCCGGCCCAGTTCTGCCACCCCAGCCCAGTCAGCTTCTGGAACCTCAGTTGTCTCTGAAGTCCAGCCAGGCTTTGGATCCCAGCACAATCCTGGAACGCAGCCCGAAGTCGGCCCTGAGGCTCAGCGTGGCTCTGGCAGCCAGGGCAGCCCCAGGGCTGAGCCCTGTACTAAAACCTCTCCTGAATTTGAATGCCAACCCGGGCCTATCACCCAAGCTGGCTCTAAGGCCAGACCCAGTTCTAGAGCCCAGGGCAGCTCTAAAGACCACAGCAGACCTAGAACCCACTCCAGCTCTCAGGTCAGATTCTGCTCAGAGACCAAGGCCGCTTCCGGAACACAGACAGGCTCTGAGGGCGGGCTTAGTTCTAGAATGCAGACACACCCAGACAGAAAGCCAGGCTCTAGGGCCCAATCAGGTACAGGAACCAACCCAGATGCTAGAAGCCAGGTCATGGCCGAGGTCCAGCCAAGCCCTGCCCCACAGACACAATCTAGAACCCAGATAAAGAGCCATCCAGGCTCGGAGCACCATTCCAGCTCCGAGACCCAGCCCAGGTCTGAAACAGTGGCCACTGAGGCCGGTCCTGTCCCTGCTACTTGGAGGGGCTCTGGAGGACGGGCTAGCCCCAGACCCCAGGCGAGCTCCCCTGAGCCACTGGCTGATGGAAGCCAAGGCAGCTCCTGTAGCCAAGCACCTCCCAGACCTGTGCACAGTGCAGGCAGCCAGAGCCACGCTGCTACCCGATCCAGACTCAAACCCCAGCCCTGCTACCCAGCTGGGCCACCCCCCAGCACCTCCCAACGCCCTGCACCCCAAGCTGGATCTAGTGATGAGTCCCACTCTGAGGCCCAGCCAGGGGGCGCGAGCCAGCCTGCTGTGACAGCCAGGCCCCACTCCCAAATGCCATGTACCCCAGAAGTGAGGCCCAGCTCCAGGATGTCCCCGGACGCCGAGCCCTCCCCACCCAGAAGGTACACAGGCCCCAGGGCACAGTCTGACTCTGGGACCCAGACAGATTGCCAGGCCTGGCCCAGCTCCAGAGCTCTCTCTGGTTGGGCCAGCCAGCAAGGGTCTCAGCCGCGGCCGTTAGAGGGGAAGGAGCCCAGCGTCAGGTCCCTGCCTAGTTATGAAGGTAGAAACCAGCACCCGAAGACAGCTGGAGCCAGCTGTGTGCCCCAGGGGGACACAGGACAGCGGCTTGACTCCGGAGCGCGCTCGACCTCTAGAACCCAGTTCAGTCCTCTGGCTCCGGCATGCGCCCCAGCCCAGCCCAGCCCTGCAAAGGCTTTGAGTTCCAGCACCAGCCCCAACCCCGGCCCCAGCAGTTCTGGAAGTCAGCCCAGCTCAGGCGCCCACCTCCTCAGCTCTAGAGACTGCCGCCGCCGCCCACAGACCCCAGGCCTCGAGCCCAGACTGCAGCCTGATCCTCCGGCCCGATCTCAGTCGCCAAGCCCACTGCCCCCCAGAGCCCCCACCCCTGCCCCGTGCAAGGTCGCTGGGCCTCAAGATGGAACCCAGATTACAGCTGGCCCCAGACCAGGCCCCCCGGCCTCCCTCCTGGGCCCCAGGGCCCAAGTCCCCTTCACCCCGCAGAAGCCTGCCCTGTCTCCCAAGCCCCAGCTTGGCCTCCAGAAGTCCACTCCCCCCACCATATGCGTCACTCCTAGCCCCTCCCCTGGGCCTGGGCCCCGCCCCCATCCCAGCCCTTGACTCGACTCATCCCAGCAGGAGGGCGGGATGGTGGAAACTGAGGTTTGGGTTTCAGGGGCCTGGCAGCAAACCCCATGAAAGAGGATCCAGCCACGGAAGGCACAGGGGGTGGGAGGCTCCTGGGGACCTTGGTGGGAAATAAAGGAGCCTTGCACCCCCACAGCAGCCAGTCTCCCGTGGACTGTGGTTTGCCCGGAGCTGCAGGGGCAGGGGGAGATGGGGGGGGGGGAAGGGAGGAAGGGGGGCAGACGGACACAGGGACCTTCGCTTGGCTCGGCACCTGCTGTGTACCTGGCGCTCCATCACGTGGCCATTCAACCATTTATTGAGCATGTGTATTGGGCAGCTGTAGAGCAAACACTGGAGAGGTTGATGACCCCAGACCTGGCTACGGGGGGGGGGGCAGGGGGCGTGGGGGGGGAGACCACGGGGGACTCTTCCAACATCTAAGGCCGATGACCCTTGAGTCCAGAGGAACCCGAAGCTCAGTGTCTCTTAGGCCCTGGGTTTTGGCAGGGTGGGGGCTCCCCCAGGACAGGTCTCAGTTGGTCCCCAGCACCCCAGGTTCTCCCAGAATCCTGCAGGGCCCTCCCACATATGCCCCAGTCCCCTAGCTGACAGGGAGGGGGGTCAGGGAGGACCATCAAGGAGACATCTTTGGGGTTCACAGCAGTTAGCCCCATATTGGCGGCTGCTGTTCCTTAGTCCACAAAGCCTGAGATGGGGCACAGGCGATGGCAGTCGCCTGTGACACTGCCCTTCAAGGTGCACTGAGCGCGACCTGGGCTGTGCCCTGGGTTGGGGGCGGGCGCAAAGACAAAGCCGGGAGCCGCCGCCGGGAACTGAGCCGCGGAGGCAGGCGCCTGAGCACCGACCTGCGGAAGAGGATGTAGACCCAGGGGTCCAAGATCTGGTTCCACGTGGCCACACGCAGATAGATGAGCAGCTGGTGCTCCGTGGCCCGCGACAGCTGCCCAGAGGGGCTCAAGACCGGCGGCGTCTGCAGCAAGGTCTGGGCGATGAAGACCTGAGGGGGGCGAGAGTTGTGCTGTGTGACCTCGGGGCAGTGGGGCAGCCTCTCTGGGCGCTGCTGCTGAGCTCACAAAGGCTTTGAGCTCACGTCCTGGTTGGAGTGAGGGTGAGAAAGTAAATGTGGACTTACTGGGGCATCGAGGCAGGAATCTGCCCTGAGCCAGACTCCAACCTACTCCTTTATATTGGTTTGTTGGTTTGTTTGTTGTAGGGTCTTTTTGTGTAGCCCTGGCTGTCCTGGAACTGACTTTGTAGCCCAGGCTGGCCTCGAGATCACAGAGATTCCCCCCCTGCTCCCCCCACCTCTGCCTCCTAGGTGCTGGGATTAAAGGTGTGCGCCACCGACTCTGGCTTTACATTTTATTTTTGGACAGAGCCTGGCCAAGCTGCATCTGCTTGGGCCACATACCTGCTCTCCCAGGCCCAGAGGAAAGTCAGCTTTGTGCTAGGGGAACCTGTATACAGTTGGCACACAATAAATGTTTGCTGAAGGAATAAGGCAAAAACAAACAAACAAACAAACAAACAAACAAAAACAAAATAACCCTATGAGCATATACAGGGGGAGGAGGTTCCCCTCAGTCACAGTCATAGGGGAGGGGAGTAAGGGGAAAATGGGAGGGAGGGAGGACACAAGGGATGGGATAACAATTGAGATGTAATATGAATAAATTAATAAAAAAAACCCGTGTGTTTGGGGAATAACAAAAAAAACGGTGCTCATGCTAAAACCATCCTCCCCCCTACCAGCTGGGCTGTGTTCTACCAAGAGGACATCTGCACAAGCCGGAAGTCCATGTCCCACCCAGGGACATCGAGCAGCTCTCCCATTTAGAATGCTCTCCCCTGCAGTGCCTAGCTGGCGAACTCCTATTCACCCCTCAAAGTCCTACCGCACTGGGTACAGTCCCAGAAAGTTTTCCCTGTGCCCCTTGCAGATTCTAGAAGCCCCCAAGGGTCTAAATCCCTCCCCCCTCCCCGACACCCAACTAAAGGAGACTCACCAGAAGGGGCATCCAGCACACGGTGGCCACAACCATGATGCCCATGAGCTGAACCATCATCTCCACCTCGTAGTCCCGCGGGCGCTGCGCGGCCTCTTGCGTGCGGTAGACGCGGCAGAGCGTCACGACACTCACGGTGTTGAGCAAGAAGGACAGGCCCACGGACGCGCCACCCAGGAGCGCGAACAGCAGCCCAAAGGCCACGTCGCCGCGCTGCGCCCCGAGTGTCAGGAAGCACCAGGAACCGGGGTACTGCACGCTGTAGCGACCGAGCCCCAGCAGCGGCAGCAGCCCGAGCGTCGCGGCCGCAGCCCACACCAGCCCCACGGTGGCCCAGGCGCGGCGCGGCGTGGCCGAGGGGCGGGAGAACGGCCGCGTGATGCCCACGTAGCGCTCCGCGGCCATCGTGGCCCCCAGGAGCAGGGGGCACAACCCAAAGAACACCATGGCCGTCCCCATGAAGTGGCACAGACGGCAGCGGGGGTCGGTGGCCTGCCAGTCCAGGAGGGCGATGTGCTGCGACACCACGACGGCCCCGGTGACCAGAAGGCCCAGGAAGTCTGTGAGGACCAGGCCGCACAAGAGGATGAGGAAGAAGGGGCGAGACCCCCCGCCCGGCCGCGCCCCGGCCAGCACGCTCAGCGCCAGCAGGTTGGACCCCAGGCCAAGCGCGCAGAAGGACGCAGCGAACCAGGGCGACGCGATAGCGCGCCGGTCCTGTAGGGTGATGTTCAAAGGCCGGAAACAGCTCCCTGTGGAACTCCCGTTGGGCCACATGGCTCCCGGGCCTGCTGGGGTGACAGGGTCACCACCACCCCATTAGGTGCAGGTGGCCGGGGACATTCGTTGAGCTGGTACTGGCTCAGGCGCACCTGGGAGACAAGGTGGACTGGTCAATTGCAGGCTGGGGTGAACTCCTACACAGCCTCCAAATGTCCCAGGAACAAATGCCCTTTCTTTGAGGCAGCTTTCAAAGTTGACTGACTTGAACACTGCTTCCAACCCCCAGCCCAGCCTGGAACACTAAATCCTCCTGCCTCAACCTCCTGAGCAGCCTGGAGAACAGAGCTGCACCCTAACACCACCCAACCCCAGCCCCCGGCAGTCCTGGATTTGAACTCCAGTCCTTGAGCTGGCTGCATGGCCTCAGTCTCCCATCTGTCACCCATCCAGGCTGTGAGGTGGTGGGGACACCCTCCATGGACCGGTGTCCGCTGGCCCTCCCCTTCCCTGACGTCACCCTTATAATAAGGAATGGACCCAGAATGTCAAGGTCCATTTTGGGAACAAAAAAAAAAAAAAAAAAAAAAAGCTCAACGGCCACAGGTCCCCAAGGAGGACTCCGACACAAGAAGGGTGTGGGGCAGAGAGGGGACACAGGGACAGCAGGGGCACATCAAGGAACCAAGGTCTAAAAGTGAGACTGTTCAGAAACCAGAACCCAAACAAAAAACAAAAAAGCCCCAAAAGCAGAACCCTCCCAGCGCGGGGGAGTTGGAGGCAGGAGGATTGCTGTAAGTTTAAGCTGCACAGGGAGGGGAGAAGCGAGGAGGAGCCAAGACCAGAGTGAGGTACTGATGTCCCTGGGGTTCCTGTGTAGCCTGGGCTAGCAACAATTCAAGGTGATCCTCCTGCCTCAGCTTTCTAGTATGAATCATGTTTGGCCTCTTTTTTTTTTTTAATTTGACATTTATTTCCTGTGCACTGGTGCTTTGCCTGCATGTATGCCTGTGTGTGGGGTGTCAGATCCCCTGGAACTGAAGTTACAGACAGTTGTGAGCTGTCATGTGGTTGCTGGGAAGTGAGCCCTGGTTCCTCTGAAAGAGCAGCCAGTGCTCCTCATAACCACTGAGCCCCATGTTTGGCCTTTTTTCTTAGTTTTTTTTTGTTTGTTTGTTTTTTAAGTCATTCATTTCCGAGAGGGAGTGTGCAAGGGCACACCTACAACCCAGTGCGTGTGGAGCGTCGAGGACAACTTGGTGGGTGTTGGGTCTTTCCTTTTGCCGCACAGGTCTTGGGGATTGAACTCAGATCTTCAGGCTTGGCTGCAGTCGCCTTTCCCACTGAGTCCAAGCAGCAGCCCTTGGCTGCCTCTTTCACCACCTCCCCATCTTCCCAGCCTCTGGGCTCCGGGGGTTTTAACAGTTGGGCCATTCATGGGGTCAGGATGCATTCTCTGTTTTTGTCCCCATGTCCCCGCAGAGAGCCTCAATTTCCCCTCCTGTGAAGATAGCTGATGGCTAGAAACAATTACCCTTTACACCCACATCACACCAGGCACACAGTAGGTGCTCAGTTCTCCTTCTAACCCAGAATGTTCTAGCAGACAGAAAGGCTCAGCGATGTGGGGGCGGGGCTAGGCAGGCCCCTGGATGGTGTCACCCTGGCTCCGAGGCACTGGCACATACTTGAGTTTTTGTGTTAAGGTCCCCCTGGGACCAGTGCTCTCTCTTCCAAGTCGGGTTTACTTGGCAGACCCCCCTTCCTCCCTTCCACCCCAGTCCTTGGCCAAGCTGAGGACACCCGGTCCCTCACACCCGCTGTGCCTGGGAACAAAGCCCACACTACCTAGGGAAGCTAGAATCTGGCACTAAGGATAAATGGCTATTTCCAGGCCCTCTCTCCTCCCCTGGGGGGGTGGGTTCAGGTGATAATGGGAGGTTCAAGTGGCCTAGGGGAGACCATGCCGCCTCCCACGCTGGTCAGCAGCCAGGGCTGTGCAGCCCCTGGAGGCTCACTTGGTGTCCCTGTGCCACATCAGGTCTGACGGCCTCGGAGCAGAGAGCTTAGGGCCTGGGAACTTCGAGGCTACAGAACGTCCTGTCTGTCTGTCTGTCTGTCCTGGCAGACTCTCACTGTGCAGACCAGGCTGGCCTGGAACTTACCAAGATCCATCCCGGATGACTAGTGCAAGCTGCCACACCCAACCCCAGCTCTGGATACCAGGAGCCTGAGGATTCTGACTGGCCGGGGCATGGGGTGGGTGACAGACCCCGAGGAGATGCTCCTGAGCCATGTCCCCGCTACGGGGATGGGGTGCTCATCTTTGAGGCCCAGGCTGAGTGGCTGAGGGCCAGCCTTGGTGGAATGTGGTGCATGGCTGGGCTCCGAGCACCAGGCCCCCCTTCCCTCCCCCCCCCCAACCTCCCAGCTCATCCATCTCCAGCAAGCCTTGCCAGGGCCTCAGAGCAGCCTGGGCTCTTGTCACCTCTGTCACCTGTGGCTACCCTACACAACCTCAGTTTCCTCCTGTGCAGTGAATCTGCCTCCCCTGGTGGCTTTCTGCTTCCGAGCTCCTGAGACCCAGCCTGGGCCCCAGCAGTACCCACTGGAGAGCCTGTGCCCACTCTGCCGAGACCCCAACATCCAGTGTGTACACCCCACAACCCTCAGGAGCTCACCACAGGCTGTTCCTCCCAGGGGGCCACTTCCTGTGTGTCATAGCCCCAGAGAGCACATGTTATCCCTACTGCTGTGGGCTGGGCAGACGCTCTGCTTGGGCCTCGGTTTCCCGGTGTTTGATAGACGCCCCTCTTGGGGTAGGACAGGGGCCATGGAGGTGAGGCAAGAGTTCTGAGCTTTGGGCCCTGTCCCCAGCTCCATTGCGGGCTGAGCATCCAGGACTGGCCTTTCCCAGACACGGGGAGCCAGGAATCTCAGGTGCAACCAGGCGAGCTGCACTTGTCCAGGCTAGACCACCAGAGAAGTAATCGCCACACCCCAGGATCCCCTTTAGGGAACTTGGGTACCTGGCTGTTGTCACCACACACCCCAGCGGGATGTGGCTATAGCCAAGTGGCCAGTGGGTCGAGGCTGCCTTGGCACCATGATGTCACATTAGAGAGACAAGGGGCTCACCGGTAAGGTCCTCTGTGGTATCCCAGGCCAGGCAGAGAGAGCAGGGAGGGAAGTCCTTTGGGGAAACCAAGTCACGCTGGCTGAGGGCAGGCACCAGCAGAAGCCCCGAGGCTGTGGGTAGCTGGCGGAGTGCTGGGGACCCTCAGGGGCACAGGGCTGGGGGGGCTGTGACAGCGAGGCTCCATTTCCCGCCGCGCCCCGTCTCCATCTGTCTTTCTGCTTGTCTCGCCAGCCCCGCCCCCTGCGCTGGCCTCGCCCCTTAGCCGGGTGCCTCGCTGGGGTGGGAACCCGCGGGGCACAAGGGCGACAGAGACGTTGGTTGTTGACAGGCGATGGACAGAGGTCCAGACCCAGTGTGGGAAAGGCTGAGCGTCCAGATGGGGCCGGTCCAGGCGCCTTCCAGGGCCGCTCTAGCCTGACAGCAGGGGCCCCGGCGGAGCAAGGGCAGGCGGCGGGGGAGGGGTGCTGTGGGGAAGGCCGCATACCAGGCTGTCACTTACAGAGATGGAGCGGGGATGGGGGACCCCTCCCCCGCAGCCCTACTGCAGGAAGCCCTGGGACGGGCTGGGGGCTGCCAGTGCTGTGCTGTGCACCGAGGCTGGGAGGTGACCTTGGGCCTCTCGGGTTCACACGTTTGTAGAGTTCACGCCCTTGGTCCTGGTGGGGACCAGGATGCCTGGCCTGGCCATAACCCTGACCTGTCCAGGGTCAACCAGACGCCTGTCAGCAGCCGGAAGCCCCTTGCCTGTGCTCCGCCCTTCCTGTCTCACACTCCTAGGGCCCTCCCCGCCCATTCCAATATTCAGCCCTGAACCCTGACTTGCCTCCTCCTGGGTGAGGTGCCTCAGAAAGGCCCTGTCTCCAAAGCTTTTCTGGTCTCCTGGCTGGGCCTTGTCTATCCATTCCAGGAGCTTGGAACGGAAACTTGGGGATAGACACAGCAGGTTTCTGTGCTCGGGGATGCAGAGTGCATCCTTACCTTCCCAGCGCTTGGCTGGGAGTCAATGCTGGGGGGGAAAGGGCGTAAGGACTGGAGTTTTGTGGGATGAATGGATGTTCCTTTGGTCTGGGATGCAAGGTAGTGGCAGGGGTGTGCTGCCTTGTGGGGCTCTGACGGGAAGAGGATGTGCTCCCGCTGTGGATGGGGTGGGGGCTGTAGTACTCTCTTCCTCTGTCCCTTGGCCTGAGATAAGGACATGTCCGGTCTGGAGGATCAGGCAACAGTCAGAGGATACTCAGCTTTGTTGTGTCACTTTTGCAATGGAGGTGACACAGCTTAGCATGCATGGGGAAACTGAGGCAGAGATGGAATGTGATGCAGAGGCCACACAGGGCCACCAGGTGCAGCCTGGGGCTAGTCTCACCGCTATGGTTTCCAACCACAGTGTGTGAGGGCTAGGAGAAGCAGGCTCAGGACGTACCCCCTGTGGCTGTGGCTTCCGCCGAGGCTGGGGTGCGGTGCCTATTCTTAGCTCTGGACACAGCCAAAGGAAGGAAAAGGCTGGAGTGGGACTGAGCGGCAGCTTCTCTGCTGCATCCTTGCCAGGCCCCTCTATGGCTCCCGAGAAGGTCTGGTGCCCTAGGCTAGCTGGACCCCCTTTTGCAAGGGGAACTTGGGGGGGGGTCCCCTTACCTCCACATCTTCCCTGGAGGCTAGAGATTTTATAGCTTGGGGATGGGAGGTACAGTCCCTTCATAGCCCAGGTGGGGAAACTGAGGCCCAATATGCTGAGCATGACATCCATGTAGCTCCTGAGCCTAATATGGCACCCCAGCCCCCAGCTGAGTGGGACCATCAGGGACGGGGTGAGAGTTCTCTGGCAGAGACTCATGTCTGTCAGGCCCACAAGGTGGACAGGATCGATGGACACTTTGGGCTGCAGCATGCTCTGACTGGACACGCGTGTCCTACTGCATTCTCAGGCCCCAGCCTGAGGCCGCTGGGCTAGGGACCGGGAGTGACAGGCTGACCTGCCTCCCTCTCAGCCATGCTGGTACTTGGTGGCAGATCGGGGATGCAGAGCGGCATCCTTGGCCTCCTCCACTGGGTGCAAACTAGAACCCACCCCAGTGGTGACAGCCACACTCCCCTGATCCCTAGTCTTGGGGTCGGGTGGGCAGAGCAGACCCTGAGTCCTGACCTCCCCTGAGCACTTGGGTGTGGTGTCTACGCCGACTCAGACTCCAAACCACTCTAGAATAAGCTTTCTATTAAACGTATCAAAACCACACGGGGCTCTCTGGTTGAACAAGTCCGTGGAAACAACAGGGCATTCCTGCCACCTAAAGCAGTCTTGGCAGAGGGACAGTCAGGATCCTTTCCAGATGGCCGGGCCTCCATGGTCAGCACAGAGCTGATGACTACAGCTCGGAGGTGGCGCATGGACTCCCAGGGCTTCTGAGGGAGGCATCCGGGTGCCCTCGGCCCTCCTACCCAGGAGCTGTCCAGGGGACAGCCTGGCGGGGCTTGGCGTCACCGGCGGTATCGGTATCGCTTAAAGTGGAACCAGAGCTGGAAGATGCCGTTAGCAAACTGGCAGCGGAAGCCGTGCCTGTGCGAGTACTCCCACTCGCGGCTGACGATCTTGAAGGCAATGTCCTCGTAGGGCGGGCCAGCGTGGAAGCGCAGGACGGCGAAGTCGCGGTTGTCAGGACAGGCCTCCAGGAAGTACTCTGGCGTGGCGCGCTTGCGGATGAGGTCGGGGTAGAAGATGTTGAACTTGTAGCCCTGCACGATCTTGGGCGGCGGGTTGTCAAAGTCGTAGTGCGTCTGGTTGTACTTGTTCCACTCGAAGCCCGTGTGCACGCGGTTGAAGAAGCGCGGCTTGCGCGGCCGGTACTTGTCAGCCCACAGGTAGGCGCGCCCGCCCAGCGGCATCTCCACGCTGAACTGCGCCTCGTCCTGCCCCATGCCCTCACGTGCACGACGGAAAAAGATGTCCTCGGCGCTCTCGCTGGCGTCCCCTGTGAGAGCAGACGGGTCAGCTGTGTGGCCCCCCTCCCCCTCCCTCTCCCCACTCTGGGCGGCCCCCACCTGTGGCCTGGAGCTGTTGGCGAGACAGCTGCAGGCGCTGCAGGTCCTCATGTGGCTCCAGCACGTGCGCGTCCAGTGGCAGCTCATGCGCAGTGAGCAGCCGCGGGCTGTAGCGGCCGGCATCGTAGTCCGCCAGGCTCTGCTGGATCAGGTCCTCCTCCATCAGCACCGCCTCACCATCCGCCTCTGGCTCGGCCTCGGCCTCGGCCTCTGCCTCTGCATGTGCTGGAGCCTCCCCAGGTTCTGTGGGGTCCACTGATGGCCCGGGAGTGGGGGCCCGCTCCTCAGGCTCAGGGCTGTGCGGGGTGGTATCGGGAGAGGTGAGGCCCAGACATCAGACGCGGGCCTCTGCCAGGCCCACAGCAGCTATTCACCCCCCCCTCACCTGTGGGTGGCCGTGGGCTCCGGCTTGAGGATGGGGAACAGCGGCTCGCTCTCCACACCTTGCTCCTGCTTCAATTTGAACAGTTTCTGCCGAAGAACATCCTGGTGGCGCTCCCGGAGCCTGGGGACAGGAGGGCCGTCACCATCCCAGCAGGGCACGTTCTCACAGAATGGCCCCAACTTGACACAGTGCCTGGCCCACTGAGACGAGGGACATCAGAGTAACCAAGCCAAGCCGGCAGCTGCCATGTTTACACCACGGTGCCAAGCATGCACGGAATCTATATACAGACCTCTTGCCAGACTGGGAGGGGACAGAGGGAGCCAGGGGGGGACAAAGGGGGGAAAAGCAGGCCTGGAAGGGCGGAGACAGCTAGGGGAAAGGGGCCTGGGGAGAGGGGGGCACCGACCCCAGGTGCCCAGGTGGTCAGGCCAGCAGGGGCAGAGCCTCACCTGGCCCTGGCCATGTGTGCACGCAGCTGCTGCAGCAGGCTCTCCCAGTAGCCCATGTCCAGGTTGGGGCCGCCCGCGCGGATCTTGCCCTCGATGCCCTGGAAGATGACCTGCAGCTGGTTGTACGTCTTGCCCTTGAACACTGACTGCACGTCAGAGCTGACGGAGGCGTTGACCCCCTCCCGGCGCTCGCCTGCAGGATGATGAGCTACTCAGCATGGACCAAGGTCCCCTGCTGTCCACCCTGCCGCCCTCCTAAGCTGGCCTAGGTGGACAAGCCTCCAGGGAGCAGCTGTCCCAGGCTGCGGCCACTCCCTGGGGCTCCTAGGAGAGGCATAGCCGCTGTCCAGCATGTGGGGTGGAAGCGTCCTCAGGAGGGCGACCTTTTCCCAGCTAGCCGCTGCTGTGCCCGGCAGGGAGGCCTCACAAGAGCCGGGAAGATGCTGCAGGTGGCTGGCTCACCTGGGCCTTTGCCAGAGGCCTCCAGCTTGCGGAGTTTGGCAATCTCGTCCTCTGTGATGGTTGTCATGTCGCGCCAGAAGTCCACGTTCTTGCCCTGCTCCAGCTCCATGTACACCTGGATGTCCTCCAGCAGGTCCTCCATGTCGGCCACCGTAAGGCCGTTGAGGAAGGTGTAGGGCTCATGCATCTCCACGGCCAGGTCGTCGTCCTCTGCGCTGATGTACTTGGCCAGCAGGTCGATGGGCTTGGCCCGCCCGTCTCGGATTCGGATCTTGGAGCTGCGGGAGGTGACGGGGTTAGCAGGGTCAGGGCCGGAGTTCAGAGTGACCCCGGGTGACCCAAGACTTTCACAAAAGGCCTGGCAAGTGCTGACGCCCGGCTCAGGCTAACAGCAGTGTTGGACAGTCTCCTGTGCCTGGCCCTCGCCAGGGTAGGACAGCAGGGCTGTGCAGGGGCCCCCAACACATCTGAGCAGGGCTGTGCTCAGACGCCTTCAGTGAGCCCCCAACACAAAGGACAACAGCCCCGTCTCCCCACCAGTGCCCTTTTTGGGGGGGAGGGGATTTCGAGACAAGGTTTCTCTGTGTAGCCCTGGCTGTCCTGGACTTGCTTTGTAGACCAGGCTGGCCTCGAACTCACAGTGATCCACCTGCCTCTGCCTCCCAAGTGCTGGGATTAAAGGTCTGTGCCACCACGCCCAGCTCCCACCGGTGTCTTAAGAGGACACAGCCGCGCACCGCAGCTTGGCCTGCCGCAGGTGGAAGCTGTCCTCCTGCTCCTCCCAAGTCTTGAAGTGCTCTGCCTCCTTCTCGCGCTGCAGCAGCTCCAGCTCCTGCTCCCTCATGGCCTTCTCCCGCTCGCGCTCCAGCCGCAGCTGCTTCACCTGGGGCAGCAACACAGGCGCCACCGTGCTGAGCGGGCCCTGCATGCCCGACCCCCCGAGGGGCGTGAGGGGAGCCCCACCAGCGCGCCTCAAGCGCCCACCTTCTGCAGCTCCAGCCGGTTGTCCTCTTGGATCCTCTTGTTGCGTTCCTTCAGCTCCTTCTCTTCCAGGTGGCTGATGCCCTTCTTCTCCAGCGCCTGTGGGGCAGCCGCTCACTCACCCACCCAGGCCTGTGGGGCAGCTGCTCACTCACCCACCCGCACCTGTGGGGCAGCTGCTCACTCACCCACCCAGGCCTGTGGGGCAGCCGCTCACTCACCCACCCAGGCCTGTGGGGCAGCCGCTCACTCACCCACCCGCACCTGTGGGGCAGCTGCTCACTCACCCACCCAGGCCTGTGGGGCAGCCGCTCACTCACCCACCCGCGCACCCTGGCACGCTTGCAGGGGAGAGCCCCCACAGGCAGGCATGTCTGCTCACAGGCCAGGACAGCAAGGCTTTGGGATGCAGACCCAAACCTGCCTGGGATTTTTATGGTCCTTGGTACAAGGGGCTCCCAGACACAGCCTCAAAACTCTGCACGGCTCCTACAGCCCTGCTCTCACCGTGTGCACATGGTAACCATGAGTCACCCTGCAGGCAGCGTGGGCCACCTGGCCGTGACAGCCCAGCACAGTGCAGTGCTAACAGGGTGGGTGGGGGCCTAGGCTACGGGGCCAGGATGGCTTCGTGAAGGACAGGAGCCATGAGGAGCTGGGCAGGAGGAACAGCAACACAAAGGTGTGCGGCAGCAGGGAGGCGCACTCCTAACACTCACCTTGTTCCAGATGAAGGTGCCCAGCAGGTTGTTGTCCCCGAAAGGGTTGTCGGTGTTGGTGTAGCCCATGTACTCCTCGCCCCAGCCCATCTTCTCCCGCTTCCTGCGCTCCTTAGCCTCCTTCTTGGCCAGGCGCCGGGCGCGCTTCTCCTCCGGCGTCTCGAAGGCCTTGAGCAGCTCTTCTTGCTGCCTCCGCTCCTCCCGCAGCCGCAGCCGCTCCTGCAGGCTCTGCTGCCGGCTCAGGGCCAGGGCAGCCGCCCCAGGGCTCCGGGAGCGTCTTGGTGATTCTGAGCTAGATGCCGACGACCCTGGGGACCACGAGCGCCTGCGACCCTGCCGGGCCCAGAAGCCCCGTGTCCGCTCCTCACCGGAGTCAGAGTGCGAGGACTTGTCCTGTGCGGGCCACTGGGATGGCCGAGGGCTCCGGCTTCGCCTCCCAGACCTCTGTTCCCGGTCTCCATCTGAATCCGACCTACGGAGAACACGCCAAGGCCTGCTCAGTGTGGGCTGCTGCTGGGGCACCATCCTAGGTGCTGGGGTCATGTGACCAACACACTTGTCTTTGAGGCCTCACTTGTCCCCACACAAACTAGGCTGGCCTACACTGAGTTACAGAAGTCTCACAGACATAATAGACAACACCCCAAGGGACTAAGAAGGTTAATGAAGGTGAGGGGGCAGTTCTTTTCATTTTTGTTTTGTTTTGTTTTTTTGAGACAGGGTCACTCTGTGGAGCCCTGGCTGTCCTCAACTCGCTTTGTAGACCAGGATGGCCTCAGAGATCAGCCTGCCTCTGCGTCCCAAGTGTTGGGATTATAAGCATGCGCCACCACCACCCAGTTTCATTACTTTAAATATCATCTCCGTAGTGCTCTGCGTGGTGGGAACTCTCTTTACAGCTCAGGCTGGCCACCAACGGACAAAAATGCCCCTGTCTGTCTCCTTAGTGCTGGGGTTACTGGTGTGTACCGTACCATCAAGTCCCACTGAGATGACAGGTCGAAGGGACGAGGAATGACAGATGAGGCCCAACGGGTGGATTCTCTGACATCCTGGGAACCATGAAAGAGGAAAAAGCACTACCAGGTAATATTTCGAGGACACCAGTTCTAATCTCCAGCACCCACAAAAGAAGCGCTAAATGTGACTGTTTAAGACTGAAACCTCAGGTCGGGCATAGTGGCGCCCGCGTATAATCCCAGCACTCGGGAGGCAGAGGCAGGCGGATCACTGTGAGTTCGAGGCCAGCCTGGTCTACAAAGCGAGTCCAGGACAGCCAGGGCTACACAGAGAGACCCTGTCTTGAAAAACCAAAAAAAAAAGGGGGGGGCTGTAACCTCAGTGTCCGGGTTAGCCTTTTGTCAACTTGTGAGACAGGCCACAGCCACTTAAGAAGAAACTTCCACTGAGCAGAAATAACAATGAAGAAACGCAAAAAAAAAAAAAAAAAAGTCTTTAACGACGAGGCGACAGCCGTTGGCGCATGCCTGGTAATCCCATGCACTGCAGAGGCTGAGGCAGGAGCCAGCCTGGGCTACACAGCGAGTTCCAGGCCAGCCTGGGCTGTGCCTGTGGATGGACGGGCGGCAGGTGCGTCCACCTCAGTCCGTTGCTCCCACGTCCCGGGGTCCCGCCCGCCCCTCAGCTCCCAGGCCGGACGCCGCCCCCGGGACGCTCACCCGCGGCCCCGGCTCCGCCGCCTGCGTTCGCGCCGCCCCTCGTGCTCTCGCCGCCTCCGGCTCCTCCGCCCATGGCTGCGGCTGCGGCTGCGGCTGCGGCTGCGGCTGCGGCTGCGGCTCCGCTTCCTCCGACCCCTGCGACCCGCGGACCGTGAGCGCGAGCGACTGTCACGACCCATTAAGCGGTCCGCGCCGCGCAGGCGTAAACAACCAGGGCCTTGGCGTCGGGGGCTTCCCTTTGTCGCGGCGCGCTCGGGGCTGCCAGGAAGGCGCCTGATCCCGGAGGACCGACTTAGTCTCTCTGTCCCCGCCCTCCAGGAACACCACAACCCGATATTTCTCTTGGATTCTCAAGTCAGGCGCGCATGATGGACTCCGAATGGGTCGCCGTCACACCGAGCGGGAGACTCTCCGTTCAGGCAGTGAAGTAGACTGACCTAGGCGGGTCCTAGCGCTGGGGGCCAGGCATGTGGGGGGGGGGCGGAGGCGGAACCCGGAAGAGCCGATTACAGGAAAGAAGTGGAGCCGGGTGGGCGGGGCTTACGGAGATGGATGCTGAAGGAACCAGGAATCCTGCTGAGGCTGAGAGGGCGGAGCCTGGGAAGGAACCCGAACGTGGCGGTTACCAGACCCGGGATGGGCGGGGACTGGTGGGCTTGATTGACAGGCGTTACCGGGACTGCGGAGTCCAGGGTACGGAGGAGGAGAGAGGAGGAAGAGGCGGCCGCCGCGGTGGGCGGGGACCAGGAAGCGGGATGGAAATATTTGCATCTAGGGCGGGGCTAATTAATCCAGTTGGGGACCCAGCGGGAAGACGTCAGAAGGGCGCGGAAAGGTGGGCGGGGCCTAAGAAGCTCTGAAAACCGAAATCCGGAAATCCAGACGTAGTCGCAGGAAGCCTTGCGTGTTCGAGGCCAGCCTGGTAACATGGTCCCCGCGCTAATAAAACACAAAGGAAATGAAAGGAGTCTTGCTGACACTGGATGGGGCTGCCTCCTATTCCGCCGGTCAGTTCGCCTACACAGTGGGTTCAGCTGTAGATAATCTAGGTAGGGGGGCTGTATGCTTGTTGGGATCCGTCACGGGGCGCCCACCGACTTCCGCTCTCCCACTCCCCCAGACCCGGGCGCAGGCTGAAGCCATTGGAGACGAGCTGTCATTTACTAGAGATTTATTTGAGATTTCAACTTAAAAAGAGGGGCTGTGGCGGGTGGGGCGGGAGCCTGGGCTGCATACAGTGCCAGCTGCGGCTGAGCTGGAGGGACAGGGCCCCCCGGTTGGATTGTCACACACCGGACCCGCGTGGGCTGAGGACCCGGGGCTCCCTCGCCCTGATGAGTAAGACACACGAGGTTTGGAGTTTTGAGAATGGATTCAAGCAATAAAAACGACGGGGGCAAGGGTGTGCGATCCGAGTTGTAACCACCGGAAAGAGGAGAGGGCGGGAGACGACGGGCTGCGGAGACAGTACCGTGCCAAGGGACCCCACGGGGAGGGCATATTGCACTGAGGTTGGTGTGGGGCACAACAGGAGCTTGCTGGGATGGCTTGAGGGGACAGGTGGGCCGGGGACACCTCGTCAGCCGTGGAGGTGCCTCCGGGCCTTACAGTACAGTTCATAACGCCGTCCACGGTGGGGGCGAGAACAGGATACGGGAAAGGATGGGGGACCACAAAGATATTTACAGATTCTTTTTGGAGAGGGTCTCATGTAGCCCAGGCTGACCTCCTACTGCATATAGCCAAGGATGACCTTGGACTCCTGCTCTTGCCTCCACCAGCCAAGCGGGGCATGGGAGCTGTGTGCCACCCCGTCCGGTTCGCAAGGCTGGGTAAGCTCTGCCCACGGACAGGGCCAGCCCAGTGGTCCTTCTTTTGACTTCTTGAAACAGTTTGACTCTGTAGCCCAAGCTAGCCTGGAACTTGCCACAAATCTGCCTTAGCCTTCCAAAGTGCAGGGATGACAGATGTGACACTACAACTGGCAGGGTCTTTGCAAGCCCTGAATTAATTCACTCTGCCGCTAACCACCTCCACGTTGACTTGTGGATCCCAGAACATCAGGACTTCCATAAGCAAACCATAGCCTTTGGACGGATGTCCAGACTTAACACAATATGGAACGGTGGTGAGGTCCAGGGAACGGCCATCTCTCCTCCTCGGCCCTCACCAGCAGGTGTCCTCTCTCAGGCCACGAGGGGAGGGCTGTGTCAGGCTCCCCCCTGCCTCACTAGCCTGCGGCAGTCCTTGTAGGCCAGCCAGATCCTGACCCCCGTGCTCCTGAAGGTGCAGCCCAAAGGGCCCACGCAGCTGACCAGAAGGCAGTGTCCAGGAGCTGCTGCTGCTTGGCCGTTAAAACAGTCCAGCTTGACGCCTTCTACAGGGACACCGTGTGGGAGCATCCACAGGGCAGGGACCTGACATGACCAGGCTGTGCCCAGCACGCTGGGGTCTGCCCTGGGGAGGAGACTGCTCCCTTGCCCTGGTGTTCCGGTGGACACAGGTCTGGTAATGTGACATCACTGTCTGTCTCATTTTCTTCAGGCAGCTGTCCCTGCAGCCTGAAGTCTGGCTGTGCCCTTCTTGGAGTGGGATCTGCTCTGAAGGGGAGTTCCCGGGAGTTGAGGGGACCCACACTCCCAGTTTCAGGGTGTCATGGGGATGAGGAGCAGACAGTGTGGACCCTCCCAGTCAGCATCAGGTGTGATTGTAGCCGCAGGACATTCGTGTTTGGGGGCGTCCTTCACGTGCCGGTAAACAGATGCAGAGAGTGCACAGGGCACAGCTAGTCATGGTGTGCTTGGGCCCCAAACCTGAGGTGATGGCCAGGACCTGCAACTCAGGAGCACAGACTGGGATGGCAAGTCCCTCTGCAGGCCACCACAAGTGCCCTGGGGTGTGTGGGCTCTACTGGAGCCGCATGGCCACTGGGGCTGGGCCCCTCGCTAGCAGGACACGTAGAGCCTAACCCACCAAGGCTGGTGGCTGCAGCCTCTTCCTGGGTTTTCTGTTGTTTTTCCTAGAAAATCACTCCTGTGCTCCCTCTCCTAGCAAAATAAATACAGGATCGGCCACTCTGAGTGATGCCGCTCCAACAGGCACAGGCAGCGGCAGATGGTGGCCCAAGCTCTCCTGGGGATGGGCCTGGCATCCGTCAGTGGGGAGGGTGAGAAGAAGTTGGGCCAGGGCCATCGGGATGGTGTCGCTGAGCTCTGGGCCCCAGCTGGGGGCAGCGCCTCCAGGAAGTGGCTGGGTGGCAGAAGGACGCTGGGCTCCAGACTGGGGGCTGCATAGCAGTTACTGCAAAGAGCAGAGGGGCGGGTGAGGCGGGCGGAGCCCAGGAGGCAAGCGTGGGTGGCGCAGAGGCCAGACAGGCCTGGTTTTCCTGGTCAACAACAGGCTGACACATCTAGAAATGTCTGTGCCTAGAGCAGCGGGGAGGGAGGGAGGGACAGGAGGGGAGGGGGAGGAGGAGGAGGAGCTCCAGCCTAGTCCTCCCACCCTGCCTAGGGACTTACGGTGTCGCTCTCGCCGTCGGAGGCGGGCCGCGTGCTATAGTGAAGCGGGGAGTACACCCAGCTCCTCTCGTCGGTGGGCTGCGCAGCGCGTGCAGGAGGGGTGCAGAAGAGCAGGGGGCGAGGAGCAGACAGGCAGAAGGAAGAGACAGAAAGTAAAAGAGGGGGACCCCAACCCTAGGGAGCAGCTGCAATCCCAGTTCCCTGTGAGGGGCACCTGCCCCCAACCCTCGGCCATGGGGAAGCAGCGGCAGAAGCAGCGGGAAGCAGTTAGTGAAGCCGGGTGCAGGCGGGACGTGGGGTGGGGTGGGTGGGGGATGGTCACCTCCCCTCCCCTGGCCCCCATCCATACAGCCGCAGCAGAGCCAGGCCCTCCCGGCTCTGGCGAGGCCCCTGGGCTTCCCCAACCCTCAGCAGCCCCACGGCCAAGTGCACACACAGGACCCTGAGGGGTGCAGGGACAGGATATGGCCCCCGCACAGGCTCCACCAGAGCCCAGCCTCAGTGGCTTCCACAGGCCCCAGCGCCCCTGCAGGGCTTCCCAGTGACAAGGGGTGGGGCACAGACAGGCCAGGTAGCTGGTAGGTCACCTCCCAGAGGCCATGGCCTACTTCCCAACGTAAGTCTACCCTGCAGAGGGGCAGCCTTGCACCCCACCTTGGCAATCCCTGACTCCATGAGACCCCGATCTTCCTGCCTCCACTGCTCAGTGCTGGGGGGAGGGGTGTGGCCGCACCTGTGCTGGGCCTGCTACTGCAGTGCTGTCCAGCCCCAGCCTCTCTGGACCTGGGACCCATTGCTGATATGGGTTAACAGCCTCAGCCCAGTCCAGCCCCACGTACTGGGAGGCGACTGTGATGGGGACTGTGAGGACAGTGTTCCTCTGAATCCTGTGTTGTTATGGGTTCCCTGTGCAGCCCAAGCCTCAGTTTCTCCTCCTGTGACATATGCTATGGAGGGAACGGCAGAGCCTGGCTCAGTGGTTCCAGCAGCAACACTTGAGCCTGGATGGTAAGAGGCGCCCCCACACATGGCCCAGGTGGGCCGGGGTCTTGCAGACCCTGCCACAGACGGTAGCTGAGAGGGAGCAGGTTCAGGTCACAGTGTGTATCTGGTCCCACAGTGGGGCTCGGCTGATCTACACCACAGCTGTGACTTTCCTCAGTCACTTGAGAGAAAGGGTATGGGGTGCTGTGTTCTGGAGCCCCATCTCCATGCGTGACGGGCTGAGGTCACTTACAGCGCCTGTGTGGCTTGGTGTCACGGCCCGCAGTTGGCGACGACGGGGAGAGAAAAGCCAGTATCTCCCATGAGCGAACTGGCCACACAGCGGGCCGGGCGGGAGGAAGGGAGAGAGGAGAGGGCAGAGAGGGTGAGGCGGGGTCCAGGCAGGGGACACAGCAGGTGGCTGAGCAGCAGGCACAAGCGACTGAAGCAGGATGGGAGCAGCAGCTGGGGACCTAACCCAGGACGCAGCCCTGGGCACTCCTGGCCCCAATGCGGGTGACAAGTATGCCTGAGCAGGGCTCTCTAGGGCCCGAGGGGAGCAGCTTAGAGACAGGGGATGAGTTAGTAGGGAAGCAGTGAGCACCCCAAATGGATGTCAGGACAACCCTGGACCCCAGATGAGGTTGTAGCACCGGGGACAAGAGATGACACTGGGAAAGTGCCAGCTGACCCCCAAAGGGTGATGTAACTCTGACCTGTTTATGGGTCCCTGTACTGGGCCAGCAACCTTGCAAATATGTCTCCCTGTGATGGTTCCACCTGGACAGGTCGCAGATGGCCTGGGCAGAACTAGCCTTATCCACAAAGGGCCATGCCCACCTCACTGAGCAGGCAGCATGGGGCCCTCCTGTGACTCATCGGGTCCCTAGGACCGAATATCATGAATAGACCCGGCCCCCGAAGGATGAGGCTTTCTTAGGGTTCCCAGCTGGCCAGAGACACAGGGCCTCAGTCTTTGCTCAGGTCCCCCCACAGCCAGGAGGAGCAATGGCCCTACCACCCAGAGTGACCACGCCAGAGACGGAAGCAGGTGTGGCTGCCATGGTGCCTTGGGGGCACAAGGGCCGGGGACTTGGAGGAACTTACAAAGTAGATGTCTGTGGAGGGCGCATCCTCCTCATCCGAGGCCTGGCTGGCGGGCTCCGAGGCCTGGCTGGCAGCGTCCACTTCCACAGTGGCTGCAGCTGACGCCCCAGGTGGGGGGACCTCCACTCTGGAGACGGGGAAGGGTGGTGGGTCCTAGGTGTACAGCGCCCGCCCAGCCCTCACTGGACCTACTGGCCCCCTCCCCACCCGCATCACAGGGTCTCATCTGCAGTCGCCTGCGCCGCGGGTTCTGTCATCCTTGAAAAGGGCCCCGCCACTGGGAAAATGCCCTCCTGTCATTCTCTACGCTCTGTGGGGCATCCCTTCTTCTTTTACTGATTTACATATTCCTTTTGAGACAAGGTTTCTCAACACAACCCAGTTGTCCTGAACGCCATCTGTAGACCAAGCTGGCCTGGAACTCAGAGATCCACCTGTAATCCATCCCTGCCTCCCAAGTGCTACAATTAAAGGCCTGTGCCATCATCCACAGCCTGTGGGGCATCTTCCCTTTCTTTTTCTTTGGAGAGGGGGGTTTGAAACAAGGTTTCTCTGTGTAGCCCTGGCTGCCTGGACTCGCTTTGTAGACCAGCCTGGCCTTGAACTCAGAGATCCACCTGCCTCTGCCTCCCAAGTGCTGGAGTTACAGGTGTGCACCACCACACCCAGCTAGGAGCATTTTCTTAATTCATGTGGAGGGTCTCACCCACTGGAGGTGGGGCAGGCTGAGAGAGCCCCGGGGAGCTGCACCCACCATGGCCTCAGTGGGGGAGGGACCTGAACATTACAAGCACAAATAACTGCTTTCCTCCACAAGCTGCTTTCACAGCTATCACAGCAACAAAACCCTTTAGCAAGACTTGGACCTCAGCCCCCCACTGCTGGGGTAACAGCTGTCACAGCCCTGTCATCTCAGCCTGGTGGCCTCCCTTGTGTTTAGCAGAGCAGGCAGGGCTGGGTGGGCCGTTCTCTGCGGGGCACCAGTAACAGCCTGGGTGAGGAGAGTACTCACCCCTCGCCCTGCTCCTTGGGGACCACAATCCCCACATCGCACACTGGCTCCACCTGCACTGTGATCTTCTGCGGGTCCTCCACGAGGGGCTCCTCCTGGGGCCTGCGGGACGGCCCAGCCTCAGTCTCCTCCCCCGACCCTAGAGCTGCATGCAATCCCTGGTCCCCAGGAAATCCTAGCCTGGCGCTGGGTCCTGCTGTGGCCAGCAGCCCACACGCCTGGGAGCTTGGTGCTGCTCCCATGTCTGGACCTGAGGTGCAGGAGGCCAGGGTGAAGCCTGGAGCTCAGTGCCACATGCTGCTGCCTTTGAAGCAGGTGTATGGGGACGCGGGGAAAGAGGGGGCTCACCGGCCATCCTGGCCCGAAGACTGTGTGCGCCGCCTGTGGGGAAAGCACAGGTGACGATGGCTACTGATGTCAGAGCCGCCCACAGTCCCCAGCCCTGGCTCCAAACAGCTCACCTACCTGTACCGGGGCTGCTCTGATGTCTCTGAAGGAGACCGCTCTGGGATGGAGAGGGAGGTGGATGACAGGGTGGTGGCGATGGAAGCCGTGGTGGCTTCCTCAAAGGATGGTGGGGTGCAGGGCAGGAGATCAGGCCGGCCTGTGGGAGCAGCAAGTGTGTGTGTGTGTGTGTGTGTGTGTGTGTGTGTGTGTGTGTGTGTGTGTGTGTAGCCCATCTCCCCTCCCACTCCGCTCTGCCTCAGGGCCACCCTGTCCACTCCCATCTGTTGCTGACGCTCCCACTGTCAGACACCCAGACCACGGACAGCCTGCAGGAGCCCCGCAGCCATTCCTTCCTGCTGGTGTCCCGCCTCTCCACCTCCCCACACCTCAGGGCACTGGCTGTCATCGTATCCCCAGCCCATGTGCCTGGGTTCCTTCAAGGCCTGGCTTCCTGGGTGCCCAGAATCCAGGCTGGCAGGTCACCTTCATCCTCGAGCGTAGGATAGCTGCGGGCCCCCCGCAGGTCGTACTGTGCATCTTCTCTCTCGGTGGGGATCTGGCTAGCTGAGAAGGCAGCAGTGGGCCCCAGGGGTTTGACAGCCAGCAGGGCACCACGCCCTTTCTTGGACGGGGAGGACTTCAAGGCTGCAGAAAGAAGGGGGCCAGGAGTCAGTGCTGGGGTCACTGACCTCAGATTCCACGGCTTCCTAGAGACAACTCTGCCCTCCTTCACTGCCTGAGTCCTGTGGTCCATCCTTCAGGGCCGGGTGCGGCCCCTCCTCCCAGCCTCCCTCGGCTGGGCCTGTGGGAGCTGGGGTGCAGTGCCTGGGCCTGCAGGTCAGGGCTCACTGGAGATGGCCAGCTGCCCCGCTCTTCCCCCAACCCCTCTGGCCCTTGCCCCCGCCCATAGGCCTCGCTCACAGGAACTCTTCCGGAAGACGGTGCTGCTCATGAACTTGAAGAAGCGCTCAGCATAGAAGCTAGGCCGATGGACGGAGACAGTGTCCTAATGAAAGACAGTGGGTGGGGACGGTGTCACGGACGACACACGCAAGCACCAGTCTTTGGCTTGTTTACTGACACAGTCACTATGTAGCCCAGGCTGACCTCCAACCCACCCAGGCTTCTGCCTCAGCCCCTTGAGTGAGCGGAGGACAGGCGTACACAACCTTTCCTCTCCATCCTAACCTCAGCACACATTCTGGAAGCTTCCACCTAGACTTCCCTAATGACCCTTTGAGGAGTTTCCCTGTTGGGCCTGGATTTGACTGGCCATCTCACACTGGAGTTAAGAATCACCAAGGCAAGCTGGGCGTGGTGGCGCACGCCTTTAATCCCAGCACTCGGGAGGCAGAGGCAGGCGGATCGCTGTGAGTTCAAAGCTAGGCTGGTCTACAAAGTGAGTCCAGGACAGACAAGGCTACACAGGGAAACCCTGTCTTGAAAAACCAAAAAAAAAAGAAAAAAAAGAAAAAAAAGAATCACCAAGGCAGGGCTGGGGTGCAAGGCCCCTGGCAGCTTGCAGTCACTCGGAGCCGAGGCCAGAGGTCAGGGCTGAGCTGTGGAGTGCCTGCACAGGCGACAGGCCTGGCGTCCCTGGGCTGGGCTAGTGGTACACGGAAAGAGCAGCACTCACCCCATCATGAACCAGTGCCTTCCAGGTGTGCTCAAGCTTCTTGATGAACCTGGGGACAAGCAGAATGTCACCCCCTGTCCAGTGCAAGCCTGCTCCGACAGGGAGGAGCCTCAGGGATGATGGGCAGGGGGAGTGTGGACAGCGTGGTGGCCATGGCCCGCGCACCTGTATGACTGCAGAATGTCGATGATTCCAATGTGCAGCAGCAGCCGCTCCCCTCGCCCGTTCACGGCAGGGATCCCGCCCATCCTGCCGAGAGAGGCTCAGATCAGGTGAACGCAGGAGGGCCCGGTCCACAACTCTGGGGACCTCCATGTTGGGGGCAGCTGGGAGGCTGAGCAGACACAGCACCGTCCATGCACATGCACCCTGCACCCAGGCCATGGCCGCCTCACACATCCTAAGGTTAATGCAACAGGGCCGCCCCATGAGGGCACTAACTGCCCCACTCCAGTTAGTGACCCCCTGGATGCCACAGCGGCCAAAGCCCCACAGGCTCAGCCCACTCCACACGGGCCACACAGGCTCACCTGGTCCCCTTGGGGCCCCACGCAGACCCTACAAAAGCCAAGATGGTCTGAGGGAGGTGTCTGCACAGGGCCTTTGCTCACTCTTGTCCCGCCACAGGGGCCGGAGCTATGGCCAACAGTTCTCAGAGGTCCAGCCAGGGTCACTGGGCGTCATCTCTACAGCTGTGGTTGAGATGGCTCACCCCGACCCTGCAGACTTTGTACCCACAGCTGGAACTCTGAGGGACGGGGCACCTCCCTTTCAGGGCCATGAAGGGTGGGCTAGATGCTGAGGGGAGGTCATGTTGGCTGCTTCACTGCAAAGCCACTGTCACTCTGTTTTTTTGAGACAGGGTTTCTCTGTGTAGCCCTGGCTGTCCTGGACTCACTTTGTAGACCAGGCTGGCCTCGAACTCACAGCAATCCGCCTGCCTCTGCCTCCCGAGTTCTGGGATTAAAGGCGTGCGCCACCTCAACAGACAGCTTCCCTGCCCCCTTGGGGCCAGGCCTGTAACTATAGACAGCCTGCCATCACCCCACTTACGTGTCATCTGTCTCAATGGCCTCCCCACGGGCAGCGCCACCCTGGATGGACTCCATGGCCGTGGAGTACAGGGCCTTCTGTGCCACTGGCCGCTTCTCGTCGGCCGTGCTCCGCGCTCCCTCGGCCTGGCGCTCGCGCTCCTGCTGGTCAATGTTGTGCACACCCAGCAGGAGGCTGTAGTCCATGATCTTGAAGCTCTCCAGCACCTGGGCCGGGGACACGGGTCAGGGGGCAGGTGGAGGCGGCTGCTAACCCAAACCTAAGGGGCCCCGCAGCACCCTGCCCAGGTGTGTGAGTGCGCACGGGGTGGACCAGAGGGTCTGGACCAGGCGGAGGTGCTCAGTCCTCCTGCGGGGGCAGCGGGGGTGTCCTGGGGCTGGAAGCCAGAGAGGCTCAGGCCAGGCAGAAAAGCCAGGAGGGCCCTGAGCTGCTTCTTCAGGGACCCTTCCTCCTCATCTCTGCAAGACACAGGACTTAGAAACTACTTTCAGGCAGGCCTAATTTGGTGCACGCCTTTAATTCCAGCACCTGGGAGGCAAAGGCAGGTCAATCTCTGTCTCTGTGACTTTGAGGCCAGCCTGGGCTACATAGTGAGACACGGTCTAGAAAAATACATAAACGAATAAACAAAAAACCAAAATACACCTGAAAAAAAAAAAACCCACGGGGGCTGGAGAGATGGCTCAGAGGATAAGAACACTGACTGCTCTTCCAAAGGTCCTGAGTTCAATTCCCAGCACTGACATGGTGGCTCACAACCATCTATAAAGAGATCTGATGCCCGCTTCTGTATGCAGGCATACAGGCAGGTAGAACACTGTATACATGATAAATAAATCTTTTTTTCCCCTCCCACGACAGGGACTCTCTGTGTAGCCCTGGCTGTCCTAGATTTGCTTTGTAGACCAGGCTGGCTTCGAACTCCCAGCCATCTGCCTGTCTCTGCCTCCTAAGTGTTGGGATTAAAGGCGTGTGCCACCATGCCTGGCTAATAAATAAATCTTTTTTTTAAAGGATTTATTTATTATGTATACAGTGCTCATTGGACCACATTATAGACGGTCATGAGCCACCACCATGTGGTTGCTGGGGATTGAACTCAGGGCCCCTGGAAGAGCAGACAGTGCTCTTATCTGCTGAGCCATCTCTCCAGCCCCAATAAATAAATCTTAAAAAAAAAAAAAGAAAGAAAAGAAAAAGAAACACATGCTGGGTGTGATGGGCACACGTGTCGTCTAAGCACCTGGGGTGGAGGCAGGAGGATGGGAGCCCTTGGTGAGTTCAAGGCCAGCCTGGGCTACGTGAGACCCTCACACTACGCAGTCGTCTCAGGCTCCCTCCAGCGTCTGTGCTGCCTCTGTCCCCTGCACTGCCCCTCCCTGTGGCTCTGTGGCTCAGAATCCTCAGAATGTCCCCTCGTCTCCGGCCACTCCAGCCTGTGTGGCCGCAGCTCCGTGCGTGCGCAGGCTGCAGAGCCCTCGCATGTTACCTTGCCTTATTTTTTGAGATAGGGTTTCATGTTGCTGAGGCTGGCTCAGGCTCACTACGTAGCTGAGGCTGACCCTCCCACACATCTGCCTGTGCCGCCACAGCCGGTTTCTGTGGCAGCAGGATGGAATCCATAGCTCCCGCATGGTGGGCAGGGTCTCCACTGAGTGTGCACACCCCACCCACCCCACCCACCCCTCTCGTGCTACCTAAGCACTAACCACAGAGCTCACCTCTGCCCGTCTTCACTTCCTGTGAGGGGATAGGTTATGCTTAGCTAGCCCGAGTGATCCTCCTGCCTCATCTTCCTGAGCGCTGGGATGACAGGAATCACCAGCGCAAACTGGTCGTGTCGCTGAGCGTGGCAGGCTGGCCGCAGGGTGGCGGGGAGGCTTACCAGGCAGTCGCGCTGCAGCGTCTTGACCAGGGCGCCGAAGGTGTCGGAGTCCAGCAGCAGCCCTTCCGGCATGTCCTGCATGAAGTCCAGGTCCTTGTAGGTGGGCAGGCTCTTCTCCTTCTCCTTCTTGCTCGCCCTGCGCTTGTACGTGGAGCCCTTGAGGTCAAACTTGAGATGCATCTTGACAACGCGGGGCAGCACGTTGTTCATGACCACCACGCGGATGTTCTTGCCACCTGACTGCACACAGTACAGCCCGTAGAACTTGGGCAGCAGCGTGCGTGGGTTCTGGTTGAGGTTCTGTGGGGCGAGGGCACCAGACGGCAGTCAGGTGGTGGGGTATGGTCACCCAAGGTCCAGCCTCAGCCTTGAAGCTCAGAAGAGTTGGGGCATGACTTCTCAAGTGCCCTGCATGTGCAGCTCCACCCTGACCACGCCCCCAGCCCCTCGCTGGGGGATTCTAGGTGGGGCCCCACCCTGACCACGCCCCCAGCCCCTCGCTGGGGGATTCTAGGTGGGGCCCCACCCTGACCACGCCCCCAGCTCCTCTCTGGGGGATTCTAGTGGGGGGGGCTCCACAGTAACCACTTCTCCAACCTTCTCATCTAGTTGTTTTTCAACACAGAGTTTCTGTGTAGCCTTAGCTGTCCTGGACTCACTTTGTAGACCAGGCTGGCCTTGAACTCACAGAGATCCGCCTGCCTCTGCCTCAGCTGCCCTTGGCCACAGCTCCTGCCTGGGATACCACCCCGTACAGAAGTCCCACCCTGTGCCATTACAGGAACACAGTTGCTGGCTCACAACCTCAGCACAGCTGGGGTCCCACCTGGGCACTACTCAGTGGAAAAATGATGCCTCAAAGGGGAAACTGAGTCACAGTGTGTGCTGAGCTACCCAGGGTGGTCACATCTGACACTCCTGGCCTGGGAACCTGGAGCCCCTCGTGGTAGAGGAGGGTGGAGCCAGCTCCTACGTGGCCGGCCTTTTACGAGGGGTCCTTGAGTCTACCTGTGACTCAGTGCTTTCTCCTCCCTCAGGCATCTGAGAGGCGCTGCTGGGGGAGGATGGAGGTCGGCATTCCCACACGCCCCCCACCTCTGCTTGGGGCCTGGAAACAGGTTCTGGAAGGCCCGCTCCCACCCGAGCCACCCACCATGTAGTAGCCAGGCAGCAGCTTCTGCAGGAACTCGGCCTCCTTGTGCATGACGGTCTTGATAATGAATTCGTCATCGCTGGTGACGTAGAAGACGGAGCCACTGGCCCCAGGGTTGGACAGCTCGATGAGTGGCTCGTTGCACAGCGAGTACTGGAGGGCAGAGGTGGCAGGCGCTAGCAGCGGGAACTGCACTCCATGTTACAGATGTGGCTGCTCCAGCCACACAGACTGCGACGGCTCAGGCTCAGGCCTGCTCCCGTGTGGCAGTGGGCACCCTTCTCCCCTTCCTACCTATTCCCACCTGGAACCTCGGCGTGACCACGCCAGAGCCCCAGCGGCCACGCCGGCTCATGCTGACAGCCCGGCCCTCAGCCGTCTTCCCACGCCAGCTGACATTCATGTCTCCTCTCTGTAAGCCACTGTCTTCCCCCCGCTCCAGGGGAGGACGCTGACGGGGAGGGACATTCATCTCAGCCAGGCCATCTGTCTGTCCTTCCTCCGCCCACTGTGGAAGCCATAAATACCCCTGGGAGGCAGGGACGCCCACACCTGGCTGTGCTCCTCACACTGCTGGCCGGTCGTATCATGGTCACTGGGCGGTGAGGGACCCTCCTGGGAACCGAGGTGCCTGCCCTGCCTCTGTGCCCACTCTGACCATTGTAAACAGCACCCCAAGTTCAATTACCCCAAGGACCTGGCAACCACAGGCGCCCAGCCTGAAGCCCCAGCCGCTCTTTCTCTGGGAAACTCTGCCCAAGTCAACAGGAACTGGTATATAGGGACAATGACTAGGACAACAGAGCAGGCCGCCATGAGCAGGCCATGGCCCAAGGCTTGGTCCACACAGTGTGCTCTTGGGTGGTGATGGAGCCTAGGAGAGGAAGTGAGGTCACAGGGAGGCATGTCCTTAAAGGGGCCCTGGGTCTCCACATCTGTTTCGGCAGCGAAAGCCACACTCCTACCCGTGGGAGGAAGCTTGTTACTTGATGATGCTGACTGATACACTTACCAAGTAATCGTCAGGCCGGATACCGAAGAGCTCCCGGAAGTAGCGGAAGGCAACAGGTGCATAGGTCTTGAAGCGGAAATCCTGGAAGTGGTGGGCGGGGGTGAGGTTGCTCCCTTCACTGCGGAGGAGGACGCAGGGGGACGGCTGTGAGGGATGGTGGCTTTCTGGGATGCCTCTCCCCATTTGTTCCATGCACGACCCCACAAACAACTTGGGAGTCCCTGCTTAATGAGGATGTTGTGACTGGCTTCAGGATATACACTAATGACCGCCCCTCCCTCCCTCCAATGTACAGAGGCATGTGAGGTCAGAGGCCAGCAGCTCTCCACTGCATTTCCTGACACATAGGAGATGGCCGAGTCAGTGGGAACGCCCTGCCTCCCTGCACTGAGGTGACAACAGGCACACACCAGGTCTGCCTCCCTGCACTGAGGTGACAGGCACACACCAGGTCTGGCTTTTTGAGTGGATTTTGAGGAGAACGTGGCTTGCAATTTGGCCACGTCACCCATAGCCCCCCAGAGGTGTTCAAAACAAGACAGGGCTGTCCAGCCTCTTTGGCAGCTAGCTACAGTCGTGGGACCAGTTTTTGCCCTGGAGATGACGCAAGTGGGGCAGACACTTTGCGTGCCTCCTTCCTGCTGCTAAAATACTGATGTGAGGGCAGGAGCCTGGGCAGCCTCGACAGTGACAGATGGCTCGGACGGAGTCAGCCACACGAGGGCGGCACCTACCTGGGAAAGAAAATGCTCTCCACCACGTAGAAGTCCTGCATGAGCACGTCCCGCTCCGGCTTGGAGCTGAGGTTGCCCACTGTGTAACCGATGCCCAGCTGGATGGCGCCCTTCAGGGTGGACGAGGTGGTCTGTGGGGAGACTGGTGGCATCAGGGCCCTAGAGGCCTCTCTGCTCCGTGCAGACCCCGACCCCGATGCACCGCAATGCAGGCCTCCAGCTGCTGCGACCCCCCCAGCCTCCATCCCGCGAACAGCCACCTTCCACAGCCACACAGGGCGGGCGGCTCTGTCGCAGGGGCTCAGGGGGACAGCCACTTGCCATGGGGATGGGTGGGGGTTTGTTTGGAGGTAACAATGTTCTAGAACTAGACAGCAGGGATGGTTTCACATCTCTGACAGCTGGACACTTCAGCCGTGGCAGGGAGGCTGTGGCCCTGGTGCCCTGCAGGCCAGCCTCAGCCCCTCCCTCCCTGGCCACCCATGCCAGCCCCCGGCTACCTTCTTGTATGTCGTCTCTCCTGACGCATCGACGCCTCTGTGACCCAGCTTCTTCCCGTGGCCAGGGCCTGGCTGCCCTGTCACTGAGGGGGCCTAGGAACAAGGACAAAAACAGGTTGGGAAGGTCGCCAGAGCTTCTGGAAGCTGATGCGGAGGGAGGCTGCGGGGATGCCAGGGCCAAGCTGCCTGCGGTTCTCGCACCTGCCACCAGGGGCCGCTGCTCTCAGGAACCCAGCTCCCCCTCCCACACCCCAATCCTCAGGACACTAGAACCTAGGCCTCCTGTCCCCACAGCTCTGCGGCTAGGGGTGCTCTGGGGACCCTTCCTTCCCAGGGACAAGGTCCTCCAGTTCCTCACCATGAACTCAGGACTCTCAGGGCCCAGGTCACGGTGTCTGAGACAGCAGGCTCAGGTGGCCAAGGCCACAGCCTCTTGCTGTGTGAATAGGGGAACACACACACAAACACACACACTACTGCTCTTCCTGCTTGACACACTCAACAGTATTTGGGCCCAGAAAAGTGCTGTGCACAGCCCGAGAACACACAGAGCAGGTCGGGTGCCTCCTCAGAGAAGGACTTACCTCTGCAAGGACAGCCTTCTTCTGGGTCATCCCTGGGAAGGAAGGCACATTTAGTACATGTCTTTCTTTTGTTTTGTTTTTTTAACCTCAACACACACATGCAGACAGGAGGTGCTAGCCACTGCCTTCCTCAGTCACTCTCCACTTTGCTTTTTTTTTTTTTAATTAAAAATAATAATAATAAGTAAATAAATTCCTTGAGGCAGGGGCTCTCCCTGAGCTTAGAGCTCACCACTACTAGGCTGCCTGGCTCTGAAAGCCCTGGAGATTGTCCCGCCTCGACCTCCCCAGTGCTAGGATTACAGGTGTGCCCCTGTGCTCAGCTTTTTACCTGGCTGCTAGGGATTCGAACTTTTCTCCTCACACTTGCACAGCAAGACCTTTACCCACCAAGCCATGTGTGCCCGTGCAGGGTGACTTCCTCCCCACTCCAGGCTCAATGGGGTCACTGGATCCCAGTTTCAAACCCAGGGCTGTGTGGACTGCAGTGCTGGTGATGATGGTGTGGGGGTCCCAGAATGGGTGGAGGTCCACACGGTCATGAGGACTCGCAGAATGTTCTAGAGGTTGCCTTGGCCTCTCTGCAGTCAACTGTGCTTTTCTGTCTGGGGCACAGAGAGGTGCCTCAGGGAGACAAGTGTTGGAAGCTTCACCTAGCTGCTATTGGCCACGGAGGCGTGACCCAGTCATTCAGCTGTCACATGGCCGGTGTGGGGGGAGGGCAGGTGGGTGTTGGGATGGGGGTGGGTCTGTCTCCCAGGGCCCAGCCTCACTGTGGGGTTCTGGGGGAGGAAGGGACTGTGAGCCAAGGGATGCAAGCTCCCTGCACACAGGCCGGGCCAGGCACATATGTTCAGCGCAGCTGGATGCGGGTATGTGCAGCCCTGGGACATTCTGATCCCAATCCTGACTGGGAACGGGGACCATGGGTGGCTGCACATGGGCGACAGGAGGCAGCCATTCGGCCTTGGCAGGCGGAGGAGGGAGGCTCTACCGGCGACCCAGTATCTGCCTCGAGAATGGACAGATATGTGGGTGCGTCTGCGCAAACTGCAGCGGCATCTTCTGTAACTTGTGGGAGGGCTCTGGGCTGGAGGCAAGAATTCACCTGTGTTGTCACCAGCGCCCAGGCCTGCGGGCGACACTCTGAGTTCAGCTTGGACTACGGGCTCTCTGACCTCACCAGACCCCTGCCTCAGTTTCCCTTTGTGCCAGCGCACCTGAACTGGCTAAAACATGGGAGCCAAGAGAGACCTTGGGTACACAGTGGAGGAGACGAGGACGACACGGTCTCACTCAGCGGCCCTGACACAGCTCGGATGCGCTCTCCTCCCAGCCAATTATCTTCTGAGTGAGCAGCCCCGTTTTCCAGGAAATTATGTTTAAAAATAGTCAGGGAGGAGGGGAGGTGGGCACCAGCTGGCTACGGGTGCGGTGCATGAGCCCGGTCAGCCCACGTCTGCTGCAGCACCCACGCATGTGGGCGAGGGAACCTATAGGGGCCACGCAACGACCCCTCGACCTTCAGGCCAGCATCTGCCTCCCCAAGGCTGTGTGACCTCAGGTAAGTCTAAGAATCTCTCTGGGCAGGTTGGAAGCTGTGTCCCAGCCTGTCACGTGGGCTGTAGCTGCACACTGCCTAGGGACACCACCCAGGCCGCTCCCTCTACTCCATTAACCTCACCTCTGTAAAGCTGGCTGTGCCCATCACCTGCCCCGCTCCCTGCCAGGGGTCTCCTGGCAGCACTGGCTGCGCCCCCTGCCACCCTCTCTGCCCTGTCCTCAAGACTCCACTCGCTTCCTCCTGCTGAGGCTCCTCCATTCATGAGCATTTGCTGCCTGCCTGTGGGCACCAGTTCTCCGCCTCTGCACCCAGCCCTCCCTCCACACCGCCTTCCCACATGGAGAGGGCTGTGGACACTGAGGCAGGGAACAAGTGAACTAGGGCCACTCCTGCCGCAACCCACAGTGACACCAACAGAGGAGAAACAGAGAGGCCTACGGCACAGGAAAGAGGAGAAGGGGCTGAAATGGACAGGAAGCAGAAACTGCGCCAGCGGGGAGATCCCAGATCCTTGACACAGCCGGCCTTAACTCTGCCACTGAAAGCAAGGCCCGGGGCCAGGAGAGAAGGAAGTACAGAGGGGAGGTGTGCACCAGCGCACACCAGCCTGCGGCCTGGGTCACACCAAGTGCTTCCTTTCCAGACACCTCCTGTCTACTCAGGCCACCCAGGCCTCTTCCATCCTGCCCCAAGGCCTCTGCACAGCTGTGCCCTCCGTAGCTCCCTCTGCCAGACTCCTGCAAGCCCACACTGGACAACCCTGTTGCTCAGCAGCTGAGGGCCTGGTGGCTGCTGGCCCCGTGCGGCACGTACGCGTGACCTGCTCTGTCTGTGGAAGAGGCCTCCTCATGGGGCGGCCTCTGAAAGCCTGGCATGAGGTCCTGGCGGTCGCAGCATTTCTGGCCAACCAAGAAAGGCATCAAACACCCACCCGCCCCTGGGAGCTGGCCAGGGTGCCATGACCACTGACGAGACCTACAGAGGAGCCACCTGCAGTGACGGCCCCATCCGCAGCCGCACAGCTGGACACACGGGCGTGGTGTGGGGCTCTGCACGGGGGCGGGGGCTGCCTGCCACCCGCGGGAGGACTGACCTGGAGGCTGTGCCGAGGCCCCAAGAACAAAGAGAACACGCTGCCGCCCGGCCAGGACTCCTCACACTGCACAGTGGGCTCCGGTCCTGTTGACTCACACACTGGGTTAGCACGCAGCCAAGAACAGGAGCCAGGCCTGACACTGCGGACCCAAAGGAAAGCCACACAGTGTGGGCTCCATGACAGGACATGCCCAGGATGGGGAAAACAGAGGGAAGTGTATTCGTGCACTGGAGCTGCCTTACAGAGAGGGTCCCTGTGAGAGATGGAATGTTCTGGAACTACACAGATATCCTGGCTATATAATCGGAGAACACCCTGAAGATTAAGGTGTGTGTACCTTAAATGAATGACCCCTGCAGTCCACCTTACAGAGAGGGTCCCTGTGAGAGATGGAATGTTCTGGAACTACACAGATATCCTGGCTATATAATCGGAGAACACCCTGAAGATTAAGGTGTGTGTACCTTAAATGAATGACCCCTGCAGTCCACCAACTACAGCTCAAGTCAGAGCACACATGACCACCAAGGCGGCTTTCTGGGCCCTGCAGGCTCCAGCTGCCACAGAGCTCAGGCCCTGGCCTCTGAGTGGCAGGGGTCAGCGTGCTGTGTCCTGGCTTCACAGCCAATCACCAGCTTCACCTCCCCATCTGCTCAAGGCTTGAGGACGCAGCAGGTGGTGGTGCCCTCCAGCTGTGGCAGCACACCTTGGTCCCCGACTCCACCTTGACAGTGAGTGAGGGCACAGGACAGCGGTCCTCATGTCTGACAGAGAAAGCTCGACATCCTGAGAAGCAGGCGGGTCCAGAGGGCCTCAGGCTGTATCACCATGCGTCTGCCAAGTGTGTGCCTGGTGTGTGCAGATACCAAGGCACCCTGTGAGCTCTGTGTAGCCGGGGACACCCGTGGGCACTCAGCATGGCCGTGGGGTTCAGCGGTCTCTTTCTGCTCCAGCCACTTTAGGTTTAGGTTTTAGAAGCTTTAGGTTTGTCTGGATGACGCAGTCCCAGATGAAGATCCGCCTGGTCCACACAGACCTCCAACACCAGGAACAGTCTACTGCGAGAGGCCCTGGGTGCCAGGCCCTTCACAGACACTGCACAGCACGCACTGGACCTGGGCCTCTGTCCCCAGAATGGAGGAGGAGGTGACACGAAGGAGATGGAGGAGTCCCTGCAGGCGACCACCTTCCCCTGGTAGGCAAGATGCCACATTGCTGGGTGTGTCCAGTCACCCACTCCCAGAGAAACAGCATCCTGTAGCTGCGAGGCAGGCACAACGAGACACAAAGCACGGTCCAAATCCTGGCCCTGGAGCTCCTGGCCTCTCTGCAGGTTAATCTTTGTCCCACACCACGAACAGCTGGACAGCACTGGACCCTTGGACTCCAAGGGGCCCTGAGAACTGCTGTCCCCGCCCCCTATGCCACTGCCCGACACACCTGGATCAGGTCTAATAGCTTAGATGGGCAGAAATGAAGAACCCAGCCATGCACGAAGCCTCAGGACCATCATCTCAGCACCCAGGAGTCCGAGGCAGGGGGATGACGAGTTTGAGGCCAGCCTGGGCTACAGGGCAAGGGTATATAGGTAAGGGGAGGATGTTGAGGCAGGGTCTCACTGTGTAGACCAGTCTGGCCTTGAACACACAGAGACGCTCTTGCCTCTGTCCCTGGTGCTGGGGGTGGGGCAGCTCAAGCCAGGCAAGGGCTCCACTCACTGAGCCGGCAAAGATGCCTGCCCGCCCTCTGAACCCTCAGGGTTTACCTGGGGGCTGGGGGTTGGGGAGCTGAACACTGGGAGGCCTGCAAGCCAGACCAGCACCCTGGATCATGGGGTGGGGGGGGGGAGGGCAGGACAAGGGTCCAGTGCTGCCCGAGGCTCCGGGCTCCACAGCACAAGGCTGGTCATTCTCCCAGGGCTCTCCTTTGTTTGTTTGTTTTTTGATAATCAAACAGGTCCCTGCGGACAGAGCCTCCTACTAAGCATTCTGGGTCGGATGCTCTGGCTCAGGCTCAGGCCAGGTCCCGCTACATGTGAATGGGCCCTGTCTCAAGTGCCAGCCATGTGCTGTCCCCATCCTTGTCCCAAGCCAGCATCTCTGCCACAGGACGTTTGCACAGCTGGTTCGGTCCCTGGCTCTGGCTTCCAACACCCCTGTGCTGCCGACTGCTGCTGCTTCTTAGGTCCCGGGGACCCTGCCTGCCCGGCTCCCGGGTCCGTGTCATTGGCCTCAGTCCCCGTCTCCTGTGCTCTGCATTTCCCCTCTAACCGTCTCTGCAGCGGGAACCATGCAGGACTCAGGGCCCTGTCCCAGCTGACATTCTCCTGATTTGTCTCAGGGACACTCGCAGGTGCAGGCCCCATTTAAGGGGGGCAGAGGGGACAGCCCCATGCATATGGGGCGCTGACTCAGAGGCCATTTAAGGGCACAGCTTACCCAGCATGCACGAGGATGCCCTGGGCTCCCTGCTCCATAGATGCAGTGGCAGCCCTCACCCATCATCCTGGCCCTCGGGAAGCTGAGACAGGATCAGGAATTCAAGGCCAGCCTGAGCGATACACTGAGACCCTGTCTAAAACACAAAGAAGGAACAGTCACAATGTCAGGCTGGGGACATGGCTCGGGGCATGGACTGCTCTTCTAGAGGACCTGTGTTCAATTCCCCCCATGCACATGTGACTAGCAACCACCTGTATCTTTGGTTCTGGGGGAATCTGTGGCAACCCCACCCCCACAGGTGGCTACAAAGCTGTGCAGACACAGGCACATCCAGATGAAACAACAACAAAAACCCCACAACGGCCGCCTCCTCACACCTCCCAGTGTGCCTGTGCTCAGAAGAGGCAACATGAGCAGGCAAGAGGGCTCAGTGGGTGAGGGGCTTGCTGCCACGATGGGCAGCCTGAGTCCAACACATGATAGAAAGAGAAAAGTGATTCCTGCAAGTTGACCTCTGACCTTGACACCCACGGGGCAGCACCCCCACACACATATAATAAGCATATAATAATACAGTATTAAAAACTAGGAACAACCAAGAATGTCAGTAAAGCCAGTCATGGATTGCCACCTGTGGCAGGCAGGGAGGGCGACGTAGCTGGTGGCTGTGGGCTAAGCCTGATTTGTCCTCAAACAGTTGGACACACAGTTTCTCTGTCACTTGGAGAATCCACCCTCAGGCAGCCACCAGGGGAAGTGAAAAGCTTAATCCACGCAAAGCCTCGTAGGCACACACCCTAGGGACTTCCCAAAAACAGGCAATGCTGAGGAAACAGCAGCCGTTTGCCCACAGAGGACCGCACTGCACGCCACGGTGGGCTATCCTCATGTTGGAGTGCTACTCCGCCCATCAACAGGCGTGAGGCTCTGCCACCCCACAGCGTGGAGGACACGGTGCTCAGTGAGAGACCAGGACACCAAGGCCACACCATGTGGGCCCTGGACATCAGGAGACAGGAAGTGGATTCATGGTTCTGGAATGAGGGAGGGCGACTCGTATCTAACACTACTGAGGACCTGCACAAAGGGTGGGACAGCGGTCACATGCCTTGGAGCTTGCACACTAGGAGGTCTCTGGCAACTGTGAATGCAACATCAGCCACGGACTAGGATGCTGCGCACACCAACCATGTGTGTGGACCTCACTTGGAGCCTAGAGAAGGTCCAAGCGCAGACGCCAAGCTATCTCTCACAGCTCACACACACTAACGGCGGCAGCTGGGGACCTGTAAGCACACAGGGACAACCACGTGCTGCCGCCTCCCCTCAGCCTGCCACTGTCCTGTGAACAGTCGTCACCTCTTTGGAACAAGAGAGGAAAGGAAGTCACGAGGCGGCGGGGGTGGGGGGGGGGTGGGGGGGGGGGAGAGGTGGGGGTGGCCACGCAGGCCTTTGCAGTTGCTGCAGACTAGCAGGGCAGAGGTGCGACCCCAGGTGGGCACCAGGACCCCACTGGCCTTGTTCTCCAGGGTGACTGTCCCTTCGGCCTACCACACAGAACAAACCCTGTGCTTCCCTATTGGTCAGCCCCGGGAGGTAAACAGGAAGCCAGGCCAGGCACGACAACCAGGCCGCCCACAGTCCTACAGGTCCTCAAGTAGAGGGACGTGGGTCAGGGCCGGTGGGGAACAGAGAGAAGGATCCAGAGTCTGCCCTGAAGAGCTGACTACCAGGTGAGGCGACCACCATCAAAGTTCCAGGTACAGGGCCAGGACATATGACCAGGTGGTTGTGTCCCCCATAGGCACAGTGTCCACTGAGCAGAAGTCATGGTCATTTTTGTCGCTCTGTGTCCCCAGCCTGGCTACAAGGCACCCCACCACCACACACACACACACAGAGCTAAAAAAACAAAAAACAAAAAAACAACAACAACAGAAAGAAAGGGGGGCTGCAGCTGAGGCTCAGTGGGCAGAGCGCTCTCCCAACATGCACCAGGAACTGGGCTCCGTTCTCAACTTCACGTGAACCAGGCGCCTCATGAGCAGGTGTGGTGGCGCATGCTCATCTCTCCAGCACTCAGGAGGTAGAGGCAGGAGAACTGGGAGCTTAAGACCATCCTCTGCTACACAGAGAGTTTGAGGCCAGCCTGGGCTATATGCCACAAAAACAAAACCAGAAGGCAGGGACCAAGAAGAGGAAGGTCTGAATTAAAATCGCAGAATGGAGAATTCCTATCTATGACATCCAACTGGGAAACCGTTTACAGACAGACGGACACTCTCGACAACAGAAAAACTAAAATGTGCTGATGGTCAGCAGCCAGCCGAGGAGCAGTGTGATGCTCTGATGTCACAGATGAAAGAAAAGGGTCTGTAATATACAAAGAGCTCCCGCAAACCAACAAAAAGTTGCACAATTGGACGCAGAAAATATAGTTTCCAAAAAATGAGGCCAAAGTTGTGTTTGGCACAGGATCAAAGTCAGGTGCATCCAAGGTGAGCAAAGAAAATGTGGCCAAAAGCTTCCAAAACAAAGCAAGCAAGCAAGCAAACAAACAAACAAACAAAAAACCTGTTCACAGGCTGGGGGTGGTGGCGCATGCCTTTAATCCCAGCACTTGAGAGGCAGAGGCAGGTGGAGTTAGAGACCAGCCTGGTCCACAAAGCAAGTTCCAAGACAGCCTGGGCTGTTACATAAATAAGCCCTGTCTCAACAACAACACCCAGCTCACAGAATCAGGTGTGGTGGCCGCAGCTGAGCTCCTGCAGGCAACCTCCCCTGAGCACCCACCTCACAGCAGGTCCACCCGGACCCCAGTACCTCAAAAGGGCTAGAGGCTCAGTCCAAAGCTGTCCGTGTGTGCACGCACACCTCCACGGGTGCCCTGTCAATGTAGGCTGGAGATTACGTGTGCCCCACAGCCTGCTCCCCTGCGCCCTGACACAGATGGGCACACAAAGCCGCTGACAGTGTTGGGAGTCAGGTCTCCCGAAGGCCTGTGACAGACGGGCTGCCCAGCCCTGCACTGTTGGCCCGAGATGCCATAGCTTTGCAACAGCTCTGAACTAATCCTGGCTGGGGTAATCCTGTGTCAGGGTTTCCACCTCCACAGTTACTGGGTACAGGAATGCTACTCAGTTCCCGGCAGAACAGCAGGGCCCAGCAGCTGATTCTTGGTTCACTCAAGCCCCACATAGCCCATCTCTCCAGCGCAGTGCTACCCACCACATTCTCAAGGGACACACACAGCTGCCCATGACCAATGCCAGTGTGGCCTTACCTACCCACATCAAGGGTCCCCAAACCTGCAGCACACGTACATGAGCACAGACAGCTCTGGGCTCGGGGTGGCTGGGTCTCAAATCCTCCAGGTTCCCGCTGCCTTCTGCAAGCCACAGCTCCAGCCCAGCCCCTGCCACCGCAGCAGCCCCCAGCCTACCAGGCACAGTAAAGCTCAAGACAGGTCATCACTGGGCTGGCAAAATGGCTCAGTGAGTGAAGGAGCTTGCTGCTAAGCTGAAGACCCGAATTCCATCCCCAGGACCCACAAGGTAGGTCTGACTCCCTCAAGCATGTAGCTAGGCTTGCTGGGATGACAGGTGTACAGCGTCACACCTGGTTTATGTGGCACTGAGGCACAGCTCAGGGACGCCTGCACCCCAGGCCAGCAGTCTGTCCAGGCAGCTCCTTCTCCATCAGGTCCAAGCTTGACGTCACTTGGTGACGGCTGACCCCCATCTGGCATGCTCCTACTCCGAGGAAGGCAAGCTGAATCCCATCGGCAGCTGCCTAGCACCACATCGGAACAGGGAGACAGCCAAGGTCCGCTGTGGGATGATGGGCATGGCCATGTGCTGATAAAACTTTACTGACAAGACCTAGCACGGGGGCTGCAGCTAGTCTAGCCACTGCCCCAGCCTTCTTGCGTTCTGGCGCTGCACATGAGCTCCCTGACCACAGCAGGCTACCCGAGGAAGGGTCCCAGAGCCCGTCTCCATCGGGGAAACTTAGGCAACAGTGGCCTGATCACGATGACATTTAGGACAAGACCTGACCGAACCTTTTGTCTCTAAGGCCAACAGTTCTGACCCTGACGTCAAGGTCGTCATGTCTTCCGGCTCCGCTTGGCGTCGGCCACCCCAGAACACCTTGGCAGTCACCATGTACCTGTTGAACGGCAGCCTGTTCTGGTGCTGGGCTGCTGCTGGAGGAGCACGGGGGCTCCCGAGGCTGGAGTGGAGGGAGCAGCGAGGGGGAGGGAGGCAGAGGGAGGGCCCTGAGCCAGTTTCTCACTGGGCTCCTTCTGGAACGGGAGAGCTGGTGGAGGGACGGTGAAGCTGGACCAGGTGGAGGCAGCGGGTGGAGGAGACGTGGGCAGACTCCGGGGTGATTTTAGAAGCAACACTGACATAATTTGCCGCTGGTTTTGGTGGGGGAGGAGGCAGTGGCAAGCTGGGGATGACGAGGCTTAGGAAGATGCTCACGGCATACACAGCCCAGGCAGGTCACCAGCCTTGTCGTGAGCACCCACCAACCATACAGGGGCCGCAGCAGCCACGGGAAGGCACGAGGCAGGCGGTATGTGGGCCTGGGCTGTGGGGCGAGGAGACTTAATGTAACTGGATTCTAAACAGCACAGAGATGGGTTCTCTCCCATCAGATTGGTGGAAATTACCAGAGAGATAACAGGCTACAGGCCAGACGGGCACCCAGAGCACCTGGCCTTCAGGAAAGGGGAAGGAAGCCTCATCCCTACATGGCTGAGGACACCAATACTGGACACACACCATGTTCACCCACCTAACAAAGAGGGCCACCTTGGGGCGGGGGTGGGGGGTAAAAAAAGTGGGGAGTAGGGGTTGGGAGGGGCTGTGGAATTCGTGATTTGTGGAGGCAGGTATGCAGCTGGCAGTAAATATATGCAAACACCCAGAGCAACAATGACTTTTTTTTTTAAGGCAGTACTCCAGCCCAAGGCCAGAGTAGGTCCAGATGGCCCCCACTTTACAGTTGGGGGGGGCACATCAAGGAGCCAGAATGGGAATCAGAAAGAGACAGGATTTTACCTAGATGACTAACTTAACAGGACTCGAGGTGGGGGGGGGGGGGCGGACGGACGGACGGATGGACGGACGACGACTTCTGTGAGAAACAGGCCCTGGGGGGTCCTAGACAGTGACAGACCCTGTCTCAGCTCCAGCCAGCTTGCCGGTCGCCAGTGATGATGAGCAAGGCTCCACAGGGAGGAAACGCTTGCAGAGGCTGCCGTGGGGACTGAGCACCAAGAACTATCAGGTTTATGACACTCAAGGCCCGAAGGTGGACAGTGCAGAATTCCTCCGGTGTGGCAAGGGACTGATGGCGCCAGGACACGAGGTGACGGCAGAGAAAGAGGGCAGGTGGCTGGTGGCAAGAAGCAGGTTGCCTACCACTGGGTTCCAGATGGCACGACGGAGCTAGGAGCCTGGGATTGGGGACCACTGGCTCCCTGACTCCTCCTCTGTCCCTGGTCTCTGATAAGGACAGTTAGGGAGACCCTTGCGAGACGTGTGCTTTCTCAGAGACCTAACCAGCCACGGGGCAGAGCTGGAGAGAGCCTAGGGTTCTGTGATTCCAGGGAGTTCCTGTGACCTTAATGGGGAAGGGAGCAGTCTGTTCTCTCTCAGTGCACACCGCCCTGCCTAGGGAATGCAGGCCCAGAGACAGGACTCACGACAAGGAAGGGACTCTAGGAAGCTGAGAGGCCCTCCAGGCTGCGCCAGCTTGACAGACAGGGTCCAGGGAGAAGGGTCTGGGAGATTTGGGGCTTAGCACGACATCTGCTCACCCAGCCAGAACGGAGAAGGCACCTTGATATCATTCCTTTATCCCCCCCCCCACCTTCGGCCCCGTTTTAGGGGGAGGTATACTGAGGCCCCCAAATGGGTGATCAGTGGTGTGTAGCAGGGAGGGACCAGAAGGTGACACTTGCAAGAGTGAGAGCCCAGCATGGTGACCCCAGCGAGCGGGTCGCATGGAGGGCATACTCGCTCTTCCTCCTAGCCAGGGAGGGTCCGCAGGTGGGGTCCCCCCACAGTAGAATGAAGGTGCTCCAGCATCTCACACACTGTGGAGCAGCCAATCGCCACACACCCAAAGGGGCAAGTATGACTCGCTTGTCTCCAACACCTGCCGCAAGGCCATGCCCTAAAACGGGTGCCCCTGTACCTCCAAACCCGAGGACCCCCCTTGACCGCTATCGCATGCATCTGAAAGAGGCTCACTGCATGCACAGGTTTCCAGGATAAACAGCCGCACCCACGCCTGTCTGCGGATCCACCGTGTCACCCAAGCACCCTAAAACGGGCCGAGCGCTGCGAGCCCCGCATCCCCGGGCGGGGCGGTGCAGCCTCCCCGGCCCGAGCGCTGATCATCTCCTCCCCACCCCTCTCCCGTGTGCAATGGGACGGCGCGCGCCCCCGCGCAGGGCCAAGCGAATGGATCAGGCCGGCGGGCGGCAGCGCTGCCCGAAGCGAGCGGGCGAGGCCACTGCGCGGCGGCGGGGGAAGCGGGGCGAGCCCATCGCGGCGATGAGGGGGGGACCGGGCTTACCTGCCGCTGCCCCGCTCTCCGCAGACCAGGCCGCCTCCGCCGTCACGGCCCCCGCCTCGGCGCTCTCCGCCTCGTCCGGCACCTCCAGCTCCATGGCCGAGCGCTCCGGCGGCGGCGGCGGCGGCGGGCCCGAGGATGCACCCGAGCTCGGCCGCCGCCGCTGAACAACAAGCGCCGCCCGCACCACAGCGGAGGGAGGGGCGCCGGCGCGCGGGGGGGCGGGGCCTGGGCGGGGCCTGGCATTGACGCGAACGATTTAGCCAATCAGAAATAAGGACGGGGCTTGAGGCTGCGCCCACCCGGGGGAGCTGCGAGCGCCCTCGGGCGTCCGGAGCCGGAAAAATTCGCGCTCACGTGCAGAACGGGGACGGGGGAGGGGCTTCAGCGGGGAGGAAACTGGCCAATCAGAGATAGGGGGCGGGGCTAACGCGAAGCACGACTCACTGGCGCCCTCAAGCGTCCGTAGACCGATGAACAGAGAGGCTCAAATAAACCAGAGAGCAGTGGGCGGGGCGTTTTCGGGGGCAGAGGTGGGGCGGGGCCTGGAGCCCAGTACAGCCAATCGGATGTCGGGGGCGGGGCCTACCCAAGCGGCTCTGGAGCGAATCAGGCAACTCTGCAACAGAAGGCAGAGGCAAGCAAATCTCCAGGCCTGATCTACATAGAAAGTTCCAGGCTAGCCAGGGCTAGATAGTGGGACCCTATCTTTAAAGAAAAAAATTGCTGGGTGGTGGTGGTGCTCACCTTTAATCCCAGCACTTGGGAGGCAGAGGCATGTGGATCCCTGTGAGTTCGAGGCCAGCCTGGTCTACAAAGGGAGTCCAGGATGGCCATGGCTACACAGAGAAACCCTGTCTCGAAAAAAATAAAATTACGGTCAGGCATGTTGGTGCACACCTTTAATCCTTGTAAGCTCAATTTTCTTAGCAATTATATTTTATTACGAACTTATAAACTGAGAGTACCTCACTTACAACCCAACTAACCTAAGCAATAGGAAAAAGAGATTAAAGAGCACAATAATGAAACCATAAGGATATCAGTTCCAAGGAACGATGCTCTTGGCGTAATCAGCAGGATTTCTTTTGCTGGAACCTGTAGCCTCAGCTGGAGCCCAGAGCCCTGAAGCCTTCCGTCGAGCAGATTTCTCTAGGAGCGTCTCGAAGTGGAGCAATGAACAGCCAAAACTATCCCAAATCTCTCCAAAAAGCCTCCCTCTCCTGTTTTAGGCATATATATATTTACATATCTCCTCCCAGAGTCTGTCCACCTGTTTTTCAGCTGTCAGCAATCAAACTCCCACACGAGCTGAGTCATCTTCTAGTGGATTAAGATCCCCTGCTCTCTCACAAGTCCATTCCTCATCCCATCTTGGGATCAAAACAAAAAAACATGTTTCTCTCTCCTTGAGATCCCAGCACTCAGGAGGCAGAGGCAGGTGGATCACTGTGAGTTCGAGGCCAGCCTGGTCTACACAGAGAAACCCTGTCTCAAAAAAAATTTTACAGCTATCTCAAAACAAACAAACAAACAAACTATATATATCTTACTTTCCAATATGCTATATATGCTTATTTCTATTGATAATTTATGTTATATTGTCAAGTGATAAAACAATAGTAGTAAAATTCATTTCTACTAATATATATTATACATATGGTCCAGGCTGTTCTCTAGCTCAGTATGCAGCTGAGGATAACTTTGAGCTTCCTGCCTCAGCTTCCCCTCTGCTAAGATGACAGGCATGGCCAGCCTGCTTCTGCACTGCGACAATCTCACCAGAAAGAGCGCTTTGCTGGGTGGCATGGGTGGAACCTAGTCAGCCTGACTAGTGCCAGGGCTTCCATAGTGCGGTCCCTGGAGACGCAGCATCAGTGCCTCCTCAGAGCAGGTGAGAAACCAGAATCTGAAGCCGTCTTGCGGCTGGAACTATAGTGTGTGGGGGGTGTCACCAACCCCTCCAAAGATCTGAACACCTGGTAAAAACTGAGAACTGTTTGGCCATCACAGGAAGGAATTAGGTCACTGGAGCTCAAACCAAGAGGAAGCAAAGTTAACAACAACAGCAACAACAACAAAAAAAACAAACCAAAACCTGAAACTGGAAAGTCATACAAGGAAGTCAATGCCAATATAATGGATAATGATCTTGGGTGTGGCTAAGAGGTGGAGGGACTGGGGGCGTGGTTGGGGTGGAGCCCCGCCTAGAATCCCCCCAGCGAGGGGCTGGGGGCGTGGTCAGGGTGGAGCCCCGCCTAGAATCCCCCAGTGAGGGGCTGGGGGTGTGGTCAGGGTGGAGCCCTGCCTAGAATACCCCGGTGAGGGGGCTAGGGGTGTGGTCAGGGTAGAGCCCCACCTAGAATCCCCCAGTGAGGGGCTGGGGCGTGGTCATGGTGAAGCCCCACCTAGAATCCCCCAGTGAGGGGGCTGGGGGCGTGGTCGGGGTGGAGCCCCGCCTAGAATCCCCCAGTGAGGGGCTGGGGGCGTGGTCGGGGTGGAGCCCCGTCTAGAATCCCCCAGTGAAGGGCTGGGGCTTGGCTCAGCTGAGTCCTGCTCCACCCTGTGTCACCCCTTATTAATGAAAGCAGGAAGCTTGACAGCAGGTGGGTTGCAACAAGAGGCATGACCTTAGTGTGCTCAGTGTTTCCTGAGCACCTACTCTGTGTCACTTGTGGGGCGCAGGCCTAGGTCGGCCTCTGGGTGCTCAGGGGTTAAGGCCTGTCCTGCCACGTGAGAGTACTTTGCGACAGAGCCACCTGCCCTCCCACCTGCAGGCTGGCCTTTCTTGCACTCACCATTGCGCACAGTCCTACTGGTCCCACCCGGCAAAGGGACGCGCCCGCCCGCCCGCCCCGTTCCCTCCACGCCGCTAGGGCTAGAGCGTCCGCGGCGGCGAAGAAACAGGTCGTCTGGCCTGAGCAGCCAGCTTGGGTCTCCTCCCTGCCACCCATGACAGGCAGCCATCCAGGACCCAGGCGCCACCACTCACCCTGCGTGCACTCAGCCTTCAAGACGGGTAAGTCTCCAGCTGAGCTCACCCTGAGGGCTTTATGAATCCAGGTGACCCCAATCTCAGGCTCCCCGGACCCTCAAGTTTGGTGCTCCCGCTCCCCCACCCCACCCCCCGGGAGCCGGAAGCTGGCATCCTGTGTGGGCATCTGACACAGTTTCCAAGACTTCGTGCGGCTGCAGTTTCTGCCCTGGCACAGCGCCCAGGACGCTGCAGCCAAGCCTTCAAAGGGTCATTGTGAACGCAGGTGGTGGCTGAAGAGGTGTGGGCAGCAAGCTGGTCGCTGACCCCCTGCTCCCCCGGCAGGAGGCGGCTCAGCTGCCCGTGACAGTGTGAAGAGATAGCAGAGGAAGTTGGGGGTACCCCTGGACTAACTCTTGAGTTTTTCTGGAACTCTCCAGAGGGCCACCCAAAATTTCCAAGGCATGAGTGTTACCTGTCCTAGGTTTTACACTGTGGGGACTGGACAGGACGTGGGCTCCCTCAGCTCCGTGGAGCCTGTCAGCCGAGCTGGGACAGAGTAAGGGACAGGACAGACTGGATGGAAGACGCCTGAAGGAGGTGGAGAGGGCTCCAGAGAAGAGGAGGAGCACAGGGAGCCCCAAAACAAAGAAAAACAATTCCTTCAGGAGGGCATGTTTAGCCTCCTCCTGAGGTGACTTTATTCTGGACCAGGAAGGCTCAGGGCGCAGGGTGGACCTGGCACTGTGAGTCCCAGCTGGTCCTGATTTCCAGTTAGTTCCCTATTGTTTGGCATAAAATGGACTGAGGCCCAGAGAGGGTCAGTCACTTCCCCAGGGATGCACAGTAGAGTAAGATTGTCACGGGTTTGGGGTGGGCTGGGGGGGTGTCAGAGCTGTCCCCCTAAGAAGCTGTCCCAGGCTTGACATCTACAAAAGTCGCTGCCAGTCAGGCCAGGCACTTCCGTGTGACCCCGAGTCTGGGGAAAGTCCACACTGAGAATTTGGGCTCAGTCCTTCCTCCTGGAGCTGGCGGGTTGCCAGGGAGACAGTGTTTGCTCAGTGCAGGGTAGAACCCAACACCGTTTGGGCAAGGCCGAGGTCAGTAGGACACCAAGTTGTGGCAACAAGCTGCCTAACAACAAAGTGCGTTTACTGAACATTTACAGCACGCCAGGTATATATTGGTGGCAAGGCTCAGAAATTAATATTTATTTATTTATGTATTTATTTTGGTTTTCTGAGACAGGGTTTCTCTATGGTAGCCTTGGCTGTCCTGGACTCACTTTGTTGACCAGGCTGGCCTCGAACTCACAGCGATCCGCCTGCCTCTGCCTCCCGAGTGCTGGGATTAAAGGCCGTGCGCCACCACGGCTGGCCAGAAACGCACAATTTTATCTTTTCCATTTTTGGAGACAGGATCTCACATCGCCCAGGCTGGTGTCTGTGTCCATAAGTAGCCCAGGGTTAACCTCGAACTCTGCATCTTCACTCCTCCACCTCTGAGCCCGGGGATGGCAGGTTGTGGGCCGCCATGTGTGGCTTGCTGTATTTTAGGAAGTTGGGAGCAGTGGGGAATAGGGATGGGGCAAGACATCTGGGCAAATGTTTGAGGAACAGGAGTAGGCACCCAAACTAAAGTCTGGGGTGGCAACAGGCCTGGACAGAAAGCTATGCCCAGGGCAGGTGCTCCAGGAAGCGAGGCGCCCTCGCCCTCGTGGCTGCAGTGGAGGGAGCGAGGGGCAGGGCCTGGTGGCTGCAGGGTAGGTGGGAGCCGTGGGGGGGGGGCTGCACAAGAGAGGGAGCTGCCTCCGTGTTCCTGTGCACCTCCGGTGGCTGATAAGGGGGTGTCTGTGAGGAAGGAACAGGTGGAGGGACCGCGCTGAGATGGAGGTCCGTGGTCAGGGGTCCAGAGGCCAGAGGCAAGGTGGGACAGTTGGCAGGACACTAGGGGCACACGTGAAACCCTACCCGGAAATTAAATTATTAAAAAGGTCACTCTGGAGCTATGTATAGGGCCGTTCTTGAGCTAGAGGCATTGCTCGTCTGCACGGAGGGCCCCCTTCTCAGGGGTCCCCCCACCCCCCCGAGCCAAGCCCGCCATTTGGAGTAAGATGTGTTTGGCAAGCTGGGCATGGTGGCGCACGCCTTTAATCCCAGCACTCAGGAGGCAGAGGCAGGTGGATCCCTGCGAATTTGAGGCCAGCCTGGTCTACAAAGTGAGTCCAGGACAGCCAGGGCTCTGTGTAACAGAGAAACCCTGTCTCAGAGAATCAAAAAAAAAAAAAAAAAAAAAGAGAGAGAGAGAGAGAGAGACGAAACAAAAAGAAAAAGAAAGGCTAGCCTGGGCTGCTCTAAAGTGCTTGGGGCTGCAATACCAGCTTCAACCAAGAGGGGGCACACGGGAACCAGGAGTGGTGTCTGGTGTCCCAGGGTTAGAGAAGGGGGGAACCCCTTCCCCCACCCTCAAAAAATACAGACATTAAACTGAACCTGAGGCCTTTCTTACAGCTTTCGGTTGTTCTTGTTGGTGGCGGTGGGAGGTGGGGGTGGGGAATTGTTGTTGTTGTCACTATGTAGACCTGGCTGTCCCAGAACTCCTTGTGTAGACCAGGCTGCCACAGAGCTCATTTTGCGATGTGTCCGAAGCCTTAGGTACCCTCCGGGATCTGTTTCTCCATCAATGGAGTAGTGCTCACAGTTTGCCAAACAAATCTCCTCCTCCTCCTCCTCCTTCTTCTTCTGTTTTTGTTTTGTTTTGTTTTTCAAGACAGGGTTTCTCTGTGTAGCCTTGGCTGTCCTGGACTCGCTTTGTAGACCAGGCTGGCCTCGAACTCACAGTGATCCACCTGCCTCTGCCTCCCGAGTGCTGGGATTAAAGGCGTGCGCCACCACTCCGGGCTCAGGCTGGCCTTTCTGAGTCAGATTGGGAGCCCTGTTTTACAGAAGGGAAAACTGAGGCAGGAATGACGGCTTCTGGGTTGGAGAGGGAACCGTAGGCTTGGTTGGTCCTCAGCATCCCAAAGGCCCTTCCCGACAGCTCCTCAGACTCCACTGTATTTTTCTTTGTCCTACTGTGTGCTTTGCTGTGGTGCTCCGCAGCTCTGCCTGCCTGGACCTCAATGTGCAGTCCAGGCTCCTCTAGAACTGATAGCAATGCTCCTGCCCCAGCTCCTGCCCCTTCCCTCCCCCAGCCCCCGCAGGAGCGCTGGGGTGACAGGTGTGTGCCACCACTAATGTTAGTGCACCTGGTGGTGCAAGCGCACGAACGTGCACGGGCCGTGGAAATGGGGGGCGGCAGCTTCCAGTTGCTTCTCTACGGTATAACTTCAATGAACTCTTGCTGGCTCCCTCCTCCCCGGGGTCAAAGCCACGCAGCCTCTGTTGAGTGCCACCACACTGAGGCTGCACCGTCCTAGGGCCATCTGTCCGGGACCTAGATCCCTGCCTCCCGTCACCCCCCTCCCCGCACAGCCTCCAATCCGTCCCTCCTCCCGAGGGCAGGGTCCGCTCCTCCCTCCCTGCAGACCCAGCACAAAGCTCTTGGGACATTCTTGAGTTCCGGTCAGACCTGTCCTGCCACACACCTGAGGGGACATCCCAGCCCTCAGTGACCCTCCTCCCCAGCTCCCTCCCACCCCCCACCCTACCCCCCTGCTTCAGCCACCCTCCCCACAACCACAGGCCCTGCCCTTCGCGCAGGCCTCAGCTTCCCTAGATGTACTGATAACAGGCAAGCAGAGTCCCCCTAGACGGCTTGTGGACCCGTCTGCTTTCCCATCTTTCACCCCCTTTCTGGCCTGCAGACGGAGCGCTGGTCCGGGATGCACCTGGGTCGCGGGGTGGGGGGTGGGGGGGGCGGTGATTGCACGGTCCGGTCCATTCTCACGAAATACTTATTTGTGTGTGCGCATGCGCACATGCCGTAACGTGCGGAGATTTTTGTCGCCTTCCACTCAGTGCAGTTTGGAGATCCAAACATAGGGCCGCAGGCGTGGCGGCAAGCCCCGCCCGTCCCTCAACTATCTCACATGGCCCAAGATAGGTCCCAGCTACTGTGGAGGCTGAGGCAGGAGGATTGTGAGTTTCAGAACAGCCTGGGCTACGTTGAGACCCTGTGTCAGAACTACGGCAGAATCTGCCCTAATGATCGCGGCTACATCGTAAGGCAACTCGTCAAACCTTAGGAACAGGTGCAGCTATCACTCCCATTTCCAGATGGGGAAACCGAGGCACAGACGGCGGCTTGCAAATAGACAAATCACTGGAGTGTCCCTTTCGGTGCATCTGCGCACTTTGCCATGCAGAACCGAGGATTTTTGTTACCCATAATGCTAGATGCTGAAGTGGGGGCAGAGAGCGGCTGGGGGCCTGGGGGGCTGGGGGGCGGGGTCTTCTCCGAGGACACACAGAGAACAGGCAAAGGACCCGAGATTGAACCTCCAACCCTGAGGATCGGAGAACACACAAGGTCTGTCGGTGACTGGGATGAAATCTCAGGGCAGGCAGGTCGCTGTGAGGCCCTAGGGTGCCTCGAGGTGCTGGGAATAGAGGTGTGCACCCCAAGCCTGGCTTTTTCTTTTAGACAAGTGCTCACTGTGCCCTTGCTGCCCTAGAACTTGCTCTGTAGACCAGGCTGGCCTTGAACTGACAGATCCGCCAGCCCCTGCCTCCCCTGTGCTGGGGTTGGCTAAAGGCATCACAACCCTAGCCCAAAGATTTTGATTAGATTGCCTCAGCGGACTCCTCACTAACCCTCAAAACCGCAGCTGTATGCCCACCTTCTCCGGGGAGCCTCCCAGGACACCTTAGAGTGTCTGCTTTCCTTCTGGCCCTCTCACACCCTCACTTCCTCCTCCAGACAGAGCTGTGAGGGCTGCCCGCCCTGGGGGGCGGGAGTTGTTAGCGCCCTTTGACCTTGGGTTGGGTTGGGATCAGGCTCCCCTTACAGTGAGGAATGTGTGGGTGTGGCCAGCACTAGCCCCGCCCATCCAGGTGACATCCTCCCACCCCTCGCCCAGGTGGAGGCTTCCGTGACTGGTCCTTCCTCTAGTTACCTTTCAGCCCCGAGGCCCCGAGGAGGGAGAAGTCTGAGTTTGAAATGACCCGGGAAAGACCAGGAATGTGATTGCGTTGTCCTTTTTGTTGGTTTGGTTTGGTTTTGCGAGACAGGGTTTCTCTGTGTAGCCCTGGCTGTCCTGGACTCACTTTGTAGACGAGGCTGGCCTCGAACTTACAGAGATCCTCCTGCCTCTGCCTTCCGAGCGCTGGCAGTAAAGGCATGCGTGGCTGGAAAACTGCTTTTTCAGGCGCGTTTGATTTTGTTTCCTGCGCGCCAAGTCCCTGCAGTTCGCACGGTGGCCGCCAGGGGCCGCCAGATCTCCGCAGCGAGCCTCGAGCAGGGACGCGCCTCAAGGGAGCTGGGGATTTGAACTCGGGTCCTCGTGCTTTCATAACAAACACTCCAATGCAAGGGGCGGGGAGCGGGAGTCCTCCTGGTCGTGGCAAACTCTTATCCCACGTTCCGAACCCCACCGGCACCGTCCTTCCCTGCCTTCTCACAGCCTCTGCCTCCTCCCGACTCCCTCGCAAAGCTCCTGGCCCACGGGCCGCCGGGACGAGCCTACGCGAGTGTCTGTTTCCCGGGCGGGAAAGCAACAGAACAGAACCGTCCCCAGGCCCGGGACTCCGCTCCGCGTTTTCCCGGCAGCCCCGCCCGTCCACTCTGCGGCCCGGGCCGCGGGGCTCAGCCCGCTGTGCGGAAAACCAGGCGCGGAGCCCGTTCCCGGAGGCGCGCCGTGTGGGGCGGGGCGGCCGCCGACCTGAAGAGGAAGAGCAGGTGCAGCCGGGAGGAAGGCTGGGGCGCGGCCCCGAACCCGGCGCGAGCCCCCCAGACCGAGGCGGGGGCTTGCTGAATCCTCCCGGGACCCTCCCGGTTCAGGGGGGTCGGCTGCCTGACCGTTCCCGGGACCCCCTCTTTGCACCATGGCGGTGAGATTCCAGGCGAGTAGCGCCGTGTGCGGCGGCAGCGCGGTGGGGGGCACGGGTGGGGTTGTCGCTTTACTGAAGGGATGGGAGAGAGGTCAGGCTTTCAGAACTCTGTCCACCTGCTTAACAGGCGGGGAAACTGAGGCCCGGAGAGGCGCGGGGGTAGCTAGTCTGGCGCTGCATAGCAAGATAAATCCCGTGAGCTGGTCCCAAGAGCCACCTCTCGGCGCTTCCTCGACCTCCTCTCCCACAGACCTGAGTTCGAATCCCACACGGGCAGTGTGAGGCCGCCGGTGCGTGGTCTTGGAAGTGGTTGGCTGTGTTTTGTTTCTGGGTCGCCGGCCTTTATAGGGCACCTACTGTGTACAAGGAGTTTGGCGGGTGGGGTGACTGTAGCCTGTTCTGGGGACCTTGGGGGGGGGGACTTTGCCCTTCGAGCCTGCAGCCCAAACCCCAGGCTCCTTCACACCCAAGAAGGGTAAACTGAGGCTTCGGCCGCTGGGTCACAGCTCGGAGCTCTAGGTCTGCAAGGCTTTCTCTCCCTGCCTAGAAGGAGGAATGACCTTCCCTAGGCCTCCCCACCCCCACCCCGTGTGCCTGGCCTGAGGGGGGAGGGGCGGGCGGGGAGCCGGTGACTCTGGGCGGGTGGCTCGTCCCACCTAGTCCCCTCCGGCTCTGGCTCCGTGGGCTGTGTGTGTGTGCCGCAGGTGGCAGGGGCGGGGCCAGCGCTCACCCAGAGGGGCGGGGCTGAGGGCCTTTTTCCTTCTTCCTTTTTTTTTTTTTTTAAAATTAATCAATTTATTCACTTTACATCTCGATCGTATCAACCGGCCTCCTCTGGTTTTGAAACTCGCCCCCCTCCCCCAGCCGAGACTCGGGGGAAATCTGTGGAGTGAGCGGGATTAGGTTGTCACTGCCCAGACTCCAGGGCGCAGAGGAATGTCGGATGGGTATGAGGAGACACCGTAGCCCTGGGGCTGTAAAGGCTGAATAGGAGTTTGCCGTAGGCTTGTCGCCCGGGCTGAATGATGGATAGGTCGGGTCTCAGGGCCTGTGGAGGACAGCGGCTAAGTCCGTGGTCAGGGCAGGTATGGGGAGCCGGGGATCGGATTAATCCTTAAGGCACTGGGGAACCCCGGAGGGTTTTTAGACAAAGCCTGCGCTATCCACAGGAGACCGGCCCACACCAGCGGGGACAAGCTGGGCAGGTTGGGACAAGCCTGGCCACCTGCTTCCCCTCCCCCTACGGAGCCCTGGCAGCCTTAATCTTAAAGGAAAGCCAAGAAATAAAAATTCCACAGTTGGGGGCAGCTAAGCATGCGGAATGACAGTTGAAGAAAAAGTCCTGCCCGGGGGTGGGTTTTGTTGCGATCCCCACAGGACTCCGCCGCGGAGGAAGCCGAGGCAGGAGGATTGCCATGACTTTGGAGCTAACCTAGGCTACTGAGCAAGACCTCCCCCCCCCCCGGCCCCCCAAGATACAAACGAAAGCCCAGGCACCAGAACTACGGAGCTGGGGAGATTGGGGGTGGAATGGGGCACGCAGCTCTGTGTAGAGGGGGTTCGGCTTGGGGGGGGGGGCGGGTGCAGCCTGTGGGCAGGAGGGTGGCTTGTGGCCGCGGCAGGAGGAGTAAGGGAGGGCCACCCAGGTGGGTTGTGGTGGGGGAGGGCAGGGTGGAGCCCTGGGGCCACAGAGCCCCGGGCTGTTGCGGGGGAGGCTGCTCTGAGGTGGGTGGGGCAGGCAGTGCGGCACCTGCTGGGCCTTCCCTTGCCCCCTGAGCCCACCTCTGTCCCCACCAGGTGGCCGACATGGAGGAGCTGACTATTTGGGAACAGCACACAGCCACGCTGTACAAGGTGAGCTCCCGCCCGCCCCTCCTCCGAGGGAAGCCCCTGGGTCTGTGAGATAACCAACCCCCTGCCTGTCATCGCGTCCCACAGGACCCCCGCCGCGGCTTTGGCATTGCCATCTCTGGAGGCCACGACCGGACCAGCGGATCTGTGGTGGTGTCTGACGTGGTACCCGGAGGCCCCGCCGAGGGCAGGCTTCAGTGAGGCTCAGAGAGGGAGCTTGGGAGGAGGGGCCAAGGTGGAGGCCAGAAAGCACCTGGCACCTTCAGCTCCGTCAACAGGGCCTTGCGTCCCAGAGGCTAGGCTGGCAGCGCCCGAGGGCAGGATGGCAGAGAACTGGAACGGAAAGTCTTGGACCGTTCTTGAGAATGGAGCAGTTTTCTGAGACCTGTAACTGAGCTCCGGAAATCTGGGTGGAAATGGCTCCTGGCCCTGAGGGGCTGATAAGTGATCGAGGGAGGGAGAACACAGCTGAGGGCAACAGGGAAAAATCAAAATATCTACTTAGAACGAAGCTGGAAAGCCGGGAGTGGTGGCGCACACCTTTAATCCCAGCACTCGGGAGGCAGAGGCAGGTGGATCACTGTGAGTTCGAGGCCAGCATGGTCTACAGAGTGAGTCCAGGACAGCCAGGGCTACACAGAGAAACCCTGTCTTGGAAATACCAAGAAGGAAGAAAGAAAAGTAAAGAGGCTGGGGGCACTATGGATGGCCAAGCACTATGGATGGCCAAGCAGGAGGGCACTGTCCTCAGCTTCCTTACTGGGTCCACTCCCTCAGGACCGGGGACCACATTGTCATGGTGAATGGTGTCTCCGTAGAGAATGTCACGTCTGCTTTTGCCATCCAGATCCTGAAGACCTGCACCAAAACGGCTAACATTGTGAGTGGACACAGGATGGGGAAACTGAGTCCCAACCCAGTAAGCCAGGTAGCCCTGGGATATTGGAGGTAGAACTACATAGTTCTATTGGTATTTTATTTTGTGGGGATGCTGGGACTGGAATACTGGAACACTTAGCCTGTGTTCCTCCCTGACCACGCCCCCAGCCCCTCACTGGGGGATTCTAGGCGGGGCTCCACCCTGACCACGCCCCCAGCCCCTCACTGGGGGATTCTAGGCGGGGCTCCACCCCTGACCACGCCCCCAGCCCCTCACTGGGGGATTCTAGGTGGGGCTCCACCCTGACCACGCCTCCAGGCCCTCACTAGGGGATTCTAGGCGGGGTTCCACCCTGACCATGGCCCACCATAACTGGGATTCTTCTTTCTTTTTCTATTTAGTTTCTTTTTCTTTTTAAAAAAAAATAATTTATTTACTTTTATTGTATGTACATTGGTGTTTTTGCCTGCATATATGTCTGTGTGAGGGTATCAGATCTTAGAGTTACAGACAGTTGTCAGCTGCCATGTGGGTCCTTTGGAAGAGCAGTCAGTGCTCTTAACCGCTGAGCCATCTCTCCAGCCCCCATAACTGGGATTCTTGATGGAGCCAGTTTCTTTTTATTTCTTTAATTTTCCTCAGCCTCACTCCATTTTCCAAGTTGATCTTTAATTCCTTTTTTTTTAAATTAAGATTTATTTATTTTCCTGGGTGGTGGTGGCACACACCTTTAATCCCAGCACTTGGGAGGCAGAGGCAGGTGGATCTCTGTGAGTTCGAGGCCAGCCTGGTCTACAGAGTGAGTTCCAGGACAGCCAGGACACAGAGAAACCGTGTCTGTAAAAACAAGACAAAAAAATTTTTTTATTTGATGTATGTAGGTGTTTTGTCTGCCTATACAGCATCTGACTTCATGAGACTATAGTTACAGACTGTTGTGAGCTACTATGTGGGTGTTGGGAATCGAACTCAGGACCTCTACAAGAGCAGCCTGTGATCTTAACAGTGGAGGCATCTCTCCAGCCCCTGATATTCTTGTGGTCCTCTTTCTAACCCTCCCCCCCAGGCCCCCACCACCACCACCTCTGTCCCTGTATAGTCAGGATGACGGACATCCTGGGGCCGTCCTGGCTGACTGTCAGATTGTAGGACCTCCTGGGTTAGCTGTTATGCTGCACGTGTGCGGCCCATGGTCGCGATCATGTTGGGACGCCTCCCTCCGGATGAGCCCATCTCTCACCTCCTCCCGCCTCTCCTGACGTCTCTTGTCATCCTGACAGACAGTGAAGCGTCCCCGCAGGGTCCAGCTGCCTGCCACCAAGGCTAGCCCCGCTGCTGGACACCAGCTCTCAGACCAGGACGAAGCTGACCATGGCCGGGGCTACGAGGGGGACTCCTCCAGTGGCTCAGGCCGATCTTGGTCCGAGCGTTCTCGCCGGACCAGGACAGGTCGCCGTGGCCGGGTGGGCAGCCACGGGCGCAGGAGCTCCGGGGCTGGATCCGAGGCCAACGGTCTGGACCTGGTGTCCGGCTACAAGCGCTTGCCCAAGCAGGACGTGCTCATGAAGCCAACGAAGTCTGTGCTGGTGAAGCGGCGAAACAGCGAAGGTGAGGAGGACTGAGCTGCACACCCAATGTAAAAAAAAGGGAGGGGCGGGGGCGTGGTCAGAGTGGGGCCCCTCCCCTAGGGTCATCAGTGCCGGGTTGGGGGCGTGGTCAGTGGTAGAACACCCGCCTACTTTGGAGGCTGAACCAGGAGGGTTATAAATTACTTCAAAGCCAGTTTGAATAACCTTGGGCTCCTAGTTGAGGTGCCCTGCGTCAGTTTCCCTCCTTTGCCCTCCAGAGTTTGGGGTGAAGCTGGGCAGTCAGATCTTCATAAAACACATCACCGATTCCGGCCTTGCCGCTCAGAACCGCGGGCTGCAAGAGGGAGACCTTATCTTGCAGGTGAGGCTAGGCCTATGCTTCAGGTGGGGAAACTGAGGCCAAGGAGGGCAGTGGCATATTCCCGGCCCCAGACGTTATTTCCAACCCTCCTGCTGTCTGTCGGTTTCTGCACGTACACACACACCCCAGGGCAAGTGTTTCTAGTCCTCCCTCAATCCCATCCCCCTCATAGACGTCTTTGTCGTTTATTTAAGATCAACGGAGTGTCCAGTGCTAATCTGTCCCTGAGTGACACACGGAGGCTCATTGAGAAGTCGGAAGGGGAGCTGACGCTGCTGGTGCTGAGGGACAGTGGGCAGTTCCTGGTGAACATCCCTCCTGCAGTGAGCGACAGTGACAGCTCCCTTATGGAAGGTGAGGAGCAGGATGGCAGCTGCAAGCCTGGCTCCTGGCTCCTGGAGGCTCCCGGGGTGGGAACTGACCTAGAGCCACACGGCTGGATTCTGTGAGGTCCTGGGGCCCCTTGCACATCAGGGCCTTGATGGTCCCCTGTGTGACATGACCCCGCAAGAAGCAGGTGTGACCCTGGCTGACCTGCTGCCCCTCCTCACAGACATCTCAGACCTGACCTCGGAACTGTCCCAGGCACCCCCATCCCACATCCCTCCGCCACCTCTGCAGGGTCAGCGGAGCCCTGAGGACAGCCAGACGGACTCCCCAGGGTGAGTGAAGGATGGTGGCCTTCAGAGGCCACACCTCATGTCTGTACACCCCTGCTCTCAGCAGAGGTGACTCTGCATCTGGGGGGGGGGAACCCGTGCAGATGCACCCCAACTTACTGGAGTCTGTCATCTCACCCAGGGAGACCCCACAACCCCGGAGGCGGGACCGGTCAGTGGATTCGAGAGCGATGGCTGAACCAGGTGAGCCACTGGCAAGGGTACAGGACATCTGCTTTCCCGCCTTCCTGACCTGTAGCGGCCATGCTGAGCCACGCAGGGAAGGGAGATGATGTGGGTGATTGTTGGGGAGTGAGGTGCCTAAAGCCTAAGGGTGAAAGGCAGGGCCGAGAGATGCAGTTTGCTAAACAGCTATAACCCTACTATAAGGTCCTGGAGGCGTGGTCAGGGTGGAGCCCCGCCTAGAATCCCCCAGTGAGGGGCTGGAGGCGTGGTCAGGGGTGGGGCCCCGCCTAGAATCCCCCAGCAGGGCTGGCTTGTTGCTAGGTGCAGTTTTCCGAATCCGTACAAGGAGCGAAGACTCCAGGTTTCCCGATTTCTCTTTGTAGAGTCTCCTGGAGAAAGCCACTGTGACATTTACCGGGTCCCCAGCCGGCAGAGTCTGGAGGACCGTGGGTGAGTACGTCAAATGAGCCTGTGGTTTTGCAGGCCCTCACCCTGTCTCCCTGGTTGTGGAATGTCAGCAGCTGTTAACTGGGCTGTAGGGGGCGGGGCGAGGTTACCCTCCACCGCCGGCCTGATAGCTCCACCCCTTCTCTGGTAGCTACAGCCCCGACACGCGTGTCGTGCGCTTCCCCAAGGGCGCGAGCATTGGCCTGCGGCTGGCCGGCGGCAACGATGTGGGCATCTTCGTGTCCGGGGTGCAGGCAGGCAGCCCGGCCGACGGCCAGGGCATCCAGGAAGGGGATGAGATCTTGCAGGTGACATGGGATAGCTGGCCCCGGGGGTGTGTTCCTGGCTCCTCCTGGTGTTCGACCCTTCTCCCCCCCCATGCTACCCCCCCCTCGTGTGCCTAACCCTCCCACTTGAGCCGGATGAATGGTGGGATCATAGGTGTGCGCCCCCTCCTCCCCGCTCGGCTTTTTCCGTGGGTTTCAGGGATTTGCACTCAGGACCTCATGGTCGCGCAGCGAGTGCTTTTTCACCCCAGAGAGTTTTTACATGGTGAGGTCTGTCCCTCTCTTGGCACTGCCTGAGTCTGTTGCACTTGGCTGTGTGTCCTGAGCCTGGATTTTCCCTGGGTTCTTTGCCCGGGACCTTGGTGTCTGTCTGTGTGACACTCAGCAGCGAGCAGAAACTGGGTCTCAGAGGCAAGATATCTGGGGAGGCAGAGTCTCGGGTTTGGCACGCAGTGACTGTCACCAGCCTCACCCCGTGTACCTTCCCTGCAGGTGAATGGCATGCCTTTTCGGAACCTCACAAGGGAAGAGGCTGTGCAGTTTCTGTTGGGGCTGCCACCAGGGGAGGACGTAGAGCTGGTGACACAGAGCAAGCAGGACAGTGAGTGTCCCTGGGGTGTCCCTGCCAGGCCCCAGGTCCTCATATAAAAAAAAAAAAACCAGACACAAAGCCATGTGCCTAGCCAGGCTTGGTGGTGCATACCTTTAAATCCAGCACTTGGGGGCAGAGGCAGGTGGATCACTGTGAGTTCGAGGCTACTCTGGTGTATAAAGTGAGTCCAGAACAGCCAGGGTTACAGAGAAACCCTGTCTCGGAAAAACGAAAATAAATAAATAAACAAATAAAACAAGGATGGCAAGCTAGTGGGCCGAGCACAAGTCAGGGCTCTCCTGTGGTCCCACAAGGACAGTGCCCAAAGTCCCTTCAAGGTCCCTGGGAGGGATGGGCTTCTCCGGAGTCACCTGCAGCCCCCTCTGTACCCAGTTTTTAGGAAGATGGTCCAGTCCCGCGTGGGCGACTCCTTTTATATCCGCACACACTTCGAGCTGGAGCCAAGCCCGCCTTACGGCCTGGGCTTCACCCGCGGGGATGTCTTCCACGTAGTGGACACGCTGTACCCGGGCTCTGGGCCAGGCCAAGGACACAGCGGCAGCCGTGGGGGCCTCTGGCTGGCCGCCCGCATGGGCAGAGATCTCCGAGAGCAAGAACGGGGTGTCATCCCCAACCAGAGCAGGTGGGGTGCTCCCCAGCTCAGTGTGTGTCCCCCCCCCCCGTTGCTGAGGGCTCCCTGGACCATGGGACTGTCCTGCAGCTGCGTAACACCTGGGCACGGATAGCGTGGCTGTTTTTATTCGTTTATCCTTGAGGCAGAGTTCCCTCCTAGAGTCCAATCCGTCCCCCGTACCAGCATCCAAAGACCTCAGCCCTTGGCTTGTGGCCCCGCCCTCCCTTTTCAGAATTGGGTTCAGCCTCTCCTCCTCTTCCTCCTCCTCCTCCTCCTCCTCCTCCTCCTCTTCCTCCTCCTACTGCCTTTCTCCGAGGACCCCATGGTGATACTGGGTCCCCAGATGATCCCTCACATCCCCAGTTCAGGGTCCTCAGCTCGAATCCCCCCACACACACACACACACGCACACCCAGCTGGTTTGGGGCAGTGTTCTGTGTCTCAGGCTCCTGTGCTCGCCAGGGCGGAGCAGCTGGCCAGCCTGGAGGCCGCGCAGCGAGCGGCAGGCTTGGGGCCTGGCACCTCCTCAGGTGCCAACCCCCGGGCTGAATTCTGGCGGCTCCGGGGTCTCCGCCGAGGGGCCAAGAAGACGACGATCCAACGGAGCCGGGAGGACCTGTCGGTGCTGACCAAGCAGGGACACTACCCGCCCTACGAGCGCGTGGTGCTGCGAGAAGGTGGGTGGCTGTGGGCACGGGATGGGGGGGACACAAGGTCCAGATGGGACCCTACTTCCAAGGCCACAAAGGGCTCAAGGCCATGGCCTGCTTTCCCCAAGATGCCCTACTTCCTGTGGGTGGCACAAGCTTGTCATCCCAGCACTCGGGAGACTGAGGCAGGGGCATTTCTGTGAATTTTGAGGTCAACTTGGTTTACATGGAGATTTCCAGAACAGCAAGTGAGACCCTGTCTCAAAATAAATGACTGAAAAATAATTTTTTATTTTTTTGAGACAGGGTTTCTCTGTGTAGCCCTGGCTGTCCTGGACTCGCTTTGTAGACCAGGCTGGCCTCGAACTCACGGCGATCCACCTGACTCTGCCTCCCAAGTACTGGGATTAAAGGCATGCGCCACCACATCTGGCAAAGTTTTTAATGGGACATAAGACACAAGATGTTGGGCTGGAGAGATGGCTCAGCGGTTAAGAGCACTGACTGCTCTTACAGAGGTCCTGAGTTCAATTCTCAGCAACCACATGGTGGCTCACAACCACCTATAGTGTGATCTGGTGCCCTCTTCTGGCCTGCAGGGGTACAAGAAGGTAGAACATTGTATACATTAAAAATAAAATAAAAGACACAGAGCTCAGCTCAGCTCTGCTCAGTTTGTTGCAGACCAAGGATAAGTAGACAATGGACAGAGTGCATGTCAATAAAACTTTATTTATAAAATCAAGCCAAGGGCCAGACACAGCATGGCCTTAGCTTCCTGCCAGTTTGTTCCACTTATCTAATAGTTGCAAACAGGATCAGAAACAAAACAGAACTACTTCCTTTTGCTGGCCTTGAACTCACAGCAACCCTGCCTTAGCTTCCTGTGCTGGACACGCCTAGTTTGTGTGGTGCTTGAGAGGAGGGGGGCTTCCAGTGTGGTGAGTGACCAGAGTGACCACCCTGATCTAGAGCCTGATCTTGTCGCTTTCTCTACTTTCCAGCCAGCTTTAAGCGCCCTGTGGTGATCCTGGGGCCAGTGGCGGACATTGCCATGAAGAGGCTGACAGCAGAGATGCCAGACCAGTTTGAAATTGCAGGTGAGACGTGGGGTCCTGGATGCTGGATCAGAGCAACAGCGACATGCGCGTGCCACCCCACCTGTGCCCAGGCCAGACATCCTTAATCAATCTGGGCCCTCAGTATCCTTAGCCACCTCTGGGAACCATGCTAACTGCCTGAAGAGCCACTCTTTTTATTTATTTTTTAAAATTTTTGATTCACTTTATGTGTGTCGTCCCACCTATGATCCCTGCTGTTGAAGGCTGAGGCAGGAGGATGACAGGTTTCAGGGCAACCTGGTTAGCTTAATGAAACTCTGTCTTCAAATCAAGGCTCCAGCCCCAGAATAAACTAGGCCTGGTGACCAGGCAGAGGCAGGGGGTTTAGTAATACAGGGTCAGCCTTGGCTACATACAGAGTTGGAGGACAGCCTAGGCTACATCAAACTTTATCTTTAAAAATAGTAAATAAGGGGCTGGAGAGATGGCTCAGTGGTTAAGAGCACTGCCTGCTCTTCCAAAGGACCCGGGTTCAATTCCCAGCACCCACATGGCAGCTCACAACTGTCTGTAACTCTGAGATCTGACACCCCTACACCAAAGCACATAAATCCAAAATTAAATAAAGTATTAAAAAAATAGTAAATAAGCTGGGCGTGGTGGTGCACACCTATAATCTCAGCACTCGGGAGGCAGAGGCAGGTGGATTGCTGTGAGTTTGAGGCCAGCCTGGTCTACAAAGCGAGTCCAGGACAGCCAAGGCTATACAGAGAAACCCTGTCTCGAAAAACCAAAAAATAAAAAATAAAATGAAAATAAATTTTAAAAATAAAAATAGTAAATAAAAAGGGAAATGGAGGTCCATGGGGTGAGGCTCAGGGTGAGCATTTAGCAGGTGAGGGGTTGCTCTGGGGCTCAGGGGAACCTTAAAGAGCTGGGCAATGCTGGGTGTGTCTTAACATAGAACCGTATCTGACAGGCTTCAGGACACTCAGAAAGGAGGCCCACAGAATAGGCTGGGTGGGGTTCAAAGGGCAAAGTCCCTGGCCACCTCACTCGTCATCAGGAGGTACAATCGCTGAGGCTGATGCAAGGGAGAGGGGAAAGCCGGGCCCCTGGTGGGTTTCTCTCAGCCACACCGATAGCCCCGTGGTGGAATATCACTCAGCCAGGAAAAGGAAGGACACACCAGGGTCCCGCTCCTGGAGGCCCCGGCAGTGCTCAGAGCCACAGGCACAGGACGCTGGAGGCGGCTGTACTAAGTGTACAGCGGGGGCAGCTGCGGTGGAAGGTGGCTCCGCAGGACCCCCTTGTACGGGGGCCACCACTGATCACTGTCCCCCTGCCTCCTCAGAAAGCGTGTCCCGGACTGACAACCCTTCCAAGATCATCAAACTGGACACGGTGCGGGTGATCGCAGAGAGGGTAAGCCGGGAGTAGAGACAGCGAGGCCCTGCGTGCAGTGTCCCAGCTTCACACTGGAGTCGCTTCTGGGGAGCCATGGGCTCCTGCAGGACACAGGTCCCAGGTCCACACCCCTAAGCCCGCACTCGGGAAACTGAGGCAGGATTGTTATGAGCCTAAGGCAAAGCAAGTTTTGCTACACCTCAAAAGGGGGGGGGAGGGTAAAAAAATGTCACAAAACCACCGAAGGGCTATGGAAGCTGCTCAGCCTCACAAGCACGAGGACCTGAGTTCGAATCCCTGGAACCCACGTATAAAGCTGGTCATCTCAGCTCCGGAGATGTGGAGGCTGGGAGATTCCTGGGACTCACGCAGATCTGGCTGATAGATGAACACCAAGCTGAGACACACAAAGCCTAGGGTCCGCTGCGACAGCAGACACCTCATCTTCTCTGTGATGTGGGCCCAGGACAAGCACGCGCTCCTGGATGTCACCCCCTCCGCCATTGAGCGCCTCAACTACGTGCAGTACTACCCCATCGTCATCTTCTGCGCTCCGGAGAGCAGGCCCGCCCTCAAGGCCCTCAGGGAGTGGCTGGCCCCTGCCTCCCGCCGCAGCAGCCGCCGCCTGTACGCGCAGGCCCAGAAGCTTCAGAAACACAGCGGCCACCTGTTCACAGGTGCGCGGGGTGTCGGGTGTGGGGATGGGGGCGAGGGTTACGGGGAGCTGTTGGGGGTGGGTGCGCGGGGCGTATGGGTGAGGGTTAGGGGGAGCTGCTGGGGGCGGTTGTTCCTGCCTGCTGATGCCTCCCTGTCCTTGCAGCCGTCATCCCCCTGCAGGGCACCGGTGACTCCTGGTACCAGGAAGTCAAGGCTGTGGTGCAGCAGCAGCAGGCGCGACCCATCTGGACCGCAGAGGACCAGGTGTGGGGTGCAGGGCACAGCGAGTTCCGGGGAAGAGGGCGCAGGGAGGCGGGGGGGGGGGGGCGGGAGGGAGAAGCAAGGACACAGGCGCTCAGAGCAGGGGCCTTAGTTTCCCCTGGGTTCACAGCCTTCATATCCCCACAGCTGGACGGCTCATCGGAGGACCTTGACCTGCCAGGCCATGGCCTAGCTGCCAGCTCTGGCGACCTCAGCTGTGATAGTCGAGCCAACAGCGACTACGAGGACACAGACGGCGAGGGCGGTGTCTACACAGACGGCGAGGGCGAGGGCGGTGGACCCCAGGACTTGGATGTGGAGGCCCCACCCCCAGCCCTGTCCCGGTCCTCAGAGCCCACGTGGGGGTTAGACCACCAGGGGCTGAGGGGTCACGGGATGACTGTGGCCCAGTGGGAGACACAGGTGGGTACAGGCACGGTCTTGGGCATGGGGGGGTGCGACTCTCCAAGCACCTGGTGGTACCCCGCCCCTCCACGCATGTCTATCCCTTTTCCCTCAAGGCTGACGGCCGTCACCTCCGGGACCAATGGCGCCAGGACAGCATGCGGTAAGTGGCCAAGCGCCAACAGGCCCCATCAGGGCTTAGGCTTACTGAAGGAAGCAGGATTTCGGTTCCCAAGTGCCTAACTCAGCCTTGCCCACTCTGTGTCCACACTGCCTGGTGGGGTGGGTGAGGTCACACCGCTTGCCTGCCCACCTTGGCACAGCACCCACCTCCTCCCCTCAGGACCTACGAGCGTGAGGCCCTGAGGAAGAAGTTCACAAGAGCCCGGGATGTTGAATCCTCCGATGACGACGGCTATGACTGGGGCCCAGCCACGGACCTGTGATCTCAGAGGCCACGGGCCTGCCACTAGCCTTCTCTTTGGAGCCTCAATCTCCTCTGCACAACCCAGAGCTTTTGAACATTTAATAAATCTTTAATTTTTTGTCTTTGTTTTTACATTAGAAAATAATACAAAGCCGAGGGCTCTGGGATCCCAGATGGCCCAGGGGTGGCAGTGGCAGGGACGAAGGCACATGTGGGCGGGGCATCATAGGTACACCGGCTGTTCTTGCCCCGTGAGCAGCCGGTAGGTGGCAGCTGGCATGGTCTTGATGTGGATCTGGGGGGTCAGAGGTGAGGGGTCAAGTAGATGGGTCGAGATGATGGGGTTCAATCGGGGGAGAGTGGGTGATACACACATACCTCTCGCGCCTCTGTGAGCAGCTGGATGATGCGAGCGTGGGGCATGGCCACCACACTCTGCCCATTGACCTCAATGATGCGGTGTCCCACACGGACACCCCCACGCTCGGCTGCGCCCCCACGCAGCAGGCTGCAGATCTGAGAGGGACAGCGCTCAGTCTCGGCCCCTAGGTTGTGGGCTAGCCTCTGCCCCACACCCGCCAGGGGGTCCCGGCTTACGATGCCATCCTCCACGCAGAAGCCCAGCTGCTCGCGTATGTGAGGCCGGTGGATAACTGCCGTGGTGACTGGTGGGCAGTGGATGATACTCAGTGTCACCGATGAGTGTCGCCGAACCTCCTGAGGGACCCACCACACGCAGCTCAGGCCTCCGTATGCCTCAGTTTACCCACCCATCAATTCCCCAGGCAACGCGGGGGTGTGATCAGTGGCATCAACTCCTACACACCCTACAAGCCCCCTGGGGCCAGGCGCTGCCGAACCCCGACTCACGCGCACAGCTGCCTGGCAAGCGGCTAGCGACAGCCCCACCAGGCTGGTCCCATTGATGGCAGTGATGCGGTCCCCGATGCTCAGGGCACCGCAGCGCTCGGCAGGGCCGCCGTGGAGCAAGTTGGCGATGACTGCAGTGGGCAGCAGCGAGCCCCAGCCGGATTCAACCAGGGCGACACCCAGGCTCTCACCAGGTCGCTTCTGGATGCAGACCTGGGGGCGGGGCCGTCTTCAGGGGATGTGGGTGGAGCCTCAGTGGGGCGGGGCTTTTGTTGGGGGTGGGGCGTAGGCTGTTTGTGCTGGGGCAGAGCAAGCACACACCTCCCTGCAGTTCTGGCTGTTGCAGAAGTGGTCCAGGTCGCCATTGTGCGGGTGATTGGCGGCCTCTGAGGGCCGCATGCCCACCTGGCTGGGGTCGATGCCGTTCTCCTGCAGGAATTGGCTGTAGGCGATGCTGAAGGCCTGGCCGATGGCCTGCGCAATGAGCCGGGCCTGTGGGAGGACAGCATGTTCCTACCCATCCACCACGCTTCCAATGGCCGCACCTTCCAAAGGCTGTGCCACTGTGGCTTCTTACATCCTCTGAGTGGAAGACGTGACACAGCATCTTGTAGAGCTTCCGCTGCCGGTCCTGGGGCGTGGTCCTCCTGGCCAGCCGCCTCCGGGCCATCACAACCAGCACAGGCCCAATGTCCGCAATGTAGGAAATGGTCTGCAGGGCGTGGTCCATCAGGGCATCCTGTGGACACATGCTAAGTGGGCCAGGGGCCTCTCAAGGACCCCAAATATCCATGACCAGCGAGGCCCAGCCCTCCGGGTACCTGGGAGTCAGCGGCCAGCACCTTGACCCGCTTGGTGGAGATGAAGACGTCCACCTCCGCCATGGGCTGGGTCTCACCTTCAGGGGCCTGTGGGGAAAGTGGGGGGACAGGGGTTCCTGGTCATTGGGACACCTGCCCCCTGCAGCCCGAGAACCCCACCCTGGCTCACCTTGACCCGGTCCACGGCCTCCTGCGCCTGCACCATGCGCGTGCTGGGTGGTGGGCTGCGTTCCGACAGCAGCTGGGTAGAGCCCAGATATTTCGCTCCAAAGATGACCCCGTCCATGAGCTCCTCTGGTCCACAGGGACCTGGAACTGCAGGTGACAGCAAAGGTTGTGGGCCAACCCATCCATCATGGGGTGCCCTGCGGGCTCTGGGGTTCCCAGTCCCCGAACTGTTGCTCAAGAAGCTCAGGGTTCTGTCCGATGAGTTCACACATGGGAGACCGGAGCGTTCCATCACCTGTTCTAGAAGAATCCACGCCCCTAGGCCTGATGCACAGACCTGGAATCTCAGCCACTTGGGAGTCTGAGGCAGGAGAATCCAAGTTCAAGGCCTGCCTGAGCTACTGACCGAGACAATGTCCAAAATTAGAAAAATGTTTCTAGAAGAATCCACAGGGCTTAGACCCGGTGGCCACTCCTGCGAAGTGTCACCCCTACTGTGAGGCACTCTCAGTGGGAATGGACCCAGGCTCATAGACTCCTCTTCCAGAACCTTCTGACCAGGCTGGACGCTCAGGGCCTCACTGTGGTGTCTCGAACCCCTAACACTCCAGAATCAGGCAGGGCCCGCAGCATGGCTCAGTGGGCAAAGGCATTTGCAGCCAAGCAGGGCAACCTGAGTTCATCCCAGGGACCCCCACAGGGTGGTCGGAGAGAACCAATTCCCACAAGCTGTCCTCTGACTCCCTTCCCTAACAAACGCAAAGAGGAGGAGTGAGGCCATTTTCCACAAGGACCTAGAATTCTCTTCAGCCAGCGCAGGGCATCCACGCGTCAAAGTCGCATGCGCCTTAGAGCCCAGGTCCTCAACAGCCCTCAAGCAATTCTACCCATGACGCTAGCGCCAGACCCTTCCCCATAGGCCCAGATCACGTTGGTTTGTTACTACTGTTTTTTAACCCTGGCTCGTGTGGAACCTGCCATCCTCCTGCCTCAGCTTCCCGTGAGGGTCACCCCAAAGCTGACACTTGGTGCTCTAAAGGCTCCCTTTGGAGTAGGACTCTCTTCCTCCCGTGGTTGTAGAACTTTCTGACCTATGCAGACTCTGTGAGCTCGGCACTCCTGAGGTAAGTCACCGCATCGACCGCGATTCCAGAATATTCTCCGGCCTTCTAGGACCTGCTCGAAATTCAACCAGCCCCTCCCTAGACCTTCATCACCACTCAAGCTTTGTGTCAGAGTTGAGAGTCTGGTTCTGAACTGTCCTAGAACATTTTGGTCCCCGTATGAGAATGAACACTCACCCTCGGTGACAGCAGGGCACGAGGCCAGGGTGTCGGGGTTCTGGAAGATAGAGGGGCAGGGCTGAGTTCCCAGGCAGGCAGCGCTGTGGGCCACAGGTCAGAGGTCAGAGGGGGCTGACACTGTTACCTGGATATCCACAGGTGGTTCCCGCTGTGTCACCAGGGGTGCGGTCTCCAGCCAGGGTTCTGGGGAGCTACTGGAACTCCTGCTGTCTGCTGGCTCTGCCGAGGCCCCCTCCATCCACCCGGGGGACCCAGGGTCTCCAGCTGGGTCCTCAGGTGGCTGCAGCAGGCGGGGTACAGTCTGTGGAGGATCTGGGGGACCTGGCTGGGCAGGCGAAGTCGCCTCACATCTCAGCAGACCCAGAAGGTCGTCCCCGCCGGCGTCGGCCGACAGGAGCCCACCAACATCCGCACTCTCCTGGGTGGCCAGGCCTTGGCCGGTGGCGATGTGCAGAGGGCAGGGGGCTCCTTCCGGGAATGGGCCACCCAGGTCGCCGGGCAGAGCTTCCAGCTGCCGGACCAGCTCCCCCACGCCGGATGTGTCCAGCTCCATCTCGCTCGGGGTGACAGGGCCTCCAGATCCTGAGGCCCACTGGGAGCTGGAGGGGTGGTCCTCAGAGGGCGCTTCAGGGCCTTTGGGCCCCTCCAAGTCCATGGCTGGGGGCCCTGGGGGATGCTGTGGAGCTGGCAGGAACTCCATGCCTGGGCCGGGGGCTCAGGCCGCCATCTTCACCAGGCTGGAAAACGAGGGCTCTGGTTGTGGTTCCCGTAGGCAAGCCATGGTCCTACAGATGACAGGTTCCATCTCCGTGCGGCCTGCGCAGGAGGAAAGGATCCCATTTCACACAGGATCCAGCTGAGAACTCAGGCACCTACCCCGATCTCTAAACCCCAGAACTCAGGCACTGACCCGGGGATCTCAAACATGAACTGCGCCCCCCCCCCCGCACCACCCCCTCGCCCCAGAACTCAGGCTCCGGCCCCTAGAACTAAGATTGCGTCCCCAGAATTCAGGCACTGACCCTCAAATCTCAGGCACTGACCTCGGAACTCAGGCTGCGTCCCCAGAACTCAGGCACTGTCCCTGGGAACTCACACTGCGCCCCAGAATTTAGGCACTAATCCCGGGAACTCAGGCACCGGCCCTCGGAACTCGGACTCTGGGCCCCAGAACTCAGGCGCTGACCCTTGAAACTCTGACACTAAGAACTCAGGCTCCGGCCCCAGAACCCAGGCGCCGGCCTCGGGTCGCCCCAAGGGACACCCACGCCCACCACGCACGTCCGGTCCCGCGAGGCCTGAAATACCTGTGCCTCCAGCCGGAGCCGGGTCCTTTCGTAAGACTCAGCAACTCTCTGGGATCCCAGCTTTGGAGCCTGATCATCCGGCTGTGCGCCTCCCATGACCAATGCGCATGCGCACCGTCGCCAGGCCTACTGGGAAATGCAGTCCTCGCAGCGACTCCTGTCACAAGGGGGACACGCTAGGGTTGCTTCGCATATAGCAGAGCACAGGTTCGAATCCCGAGACTCCAGTCACGGAGGCGCGGTCCAAACTGGCTTTTCTGTTCTAAAATTAGATCTGCATCACTTCCGGGCGCAAACGGCTTAAGTAGGACATGGGGGGAAACACAAGCTTGGAAATAGTAAAGAGAACGTGATTTAAAGATTTGAAGAGGCCGCGGGGTGGTGGCGCACGCCTTTAATCCCAGAACTCGGGAGGCAAAGGCAGAGGAAGGCAGATCTCTGTGAGTTCGAGGCCAGCCTAGTCCACAAAGTGAGTCCAGGATAGTCAAGGCTACACTGAGAAACCCTGTCTCCAAAAACCAAAAACCAAAACACAAAACAAACAAAAAAAGATTTGAAGAGAAGGGCTGGAGAGATGCCTCAGTGGGTAAGAGCACTGCCTGCTCTTTCAAAGGTCCTGAGTTCAATTCCCAGGAACCAGATGGCGGCTCACAACCATCTATAATGTGATCTGGTGCCCTCTTCTGGCCTGCAGGGTTACATGCAGGCAAAACACTATATGCTTTTAAGAGAAAAGTAGGGGTGTGAATTGTTGAGGACGGACTTCCGGTCCGAGGCCCAGTAGGGATGTATAACACGACACTATCTAGATTTGGGTCGTCAAAGTTCTTACTATAAACTATGACCGATAATAGTCCCTAAGTTTAACTGCGTGTTCTGAAAGACGTCAGCCCGTTAGGGTTATAGCAATGAATCTGGAAGTCTATTTTTTCTTATGATAGAATCTCGTGTAGCCTACCTAGGCTGATCCTCCTGTCACAGCTGAACCCAGACTGCTACCGAGCCTCCGGCACCATCCCCACATTCTTTTGTTTTGTTTTGTTTTGTTTTGTTTTGTTTTTTGAGACAGGGTTTCTCTGTGTAGCCTTGGCTGTCCTGGACTCACTTTGTAGACCAGGCTGGCCTCGAACTCACAGCGATCCGCCTGCCTCTGCCTCCCGAGTGCTGGGATTAGACATTCTTCTTTTTATTACAGGTCTCACTATGTAGACCAGGCTGGCCTGGAACTCCCAGGGGTCCTGCCTCTGCCTCCCGAGTGCGGGGCTTAAGGCAGAGTTCCCCAAACCGGGCGCACTTATGTTTAAGCCAAGGTCTCACGTAGCTCAGGCTGACCTCAGACTTGGTGTGTAGCAGACAGCAACCCCGAACTGCTCACGTTCCTGCCTCCCACCGCAACTGACAGTCCTTTGAAGCTTCCAAAAATCCTACACGGGCCGGGCATGGTGGCGCCTTTAATCCCAGCATTCCGGAGGTAGAGGCAGGAGGATCGCTGTGAGTTCAAGGCCATCCTGGTCTACAAAGCCAAGGGTAACACAGAGAAGCTCTGTTTCGAAAAACCAAAAAAAAAGAAGAAAAAAAGAAAGAAAAAATCCCACATGGATACGAGCACGAACTTATTGTGACATTTTAAGTAAATAAGGATCTAAGGGCAAGAATTTTATGAAAAATTCTTCGACCGGGAGATAACTACGTATGTTCAAATTAGTTACTAAGACGGCCAAAGCAAAAAAAAAAAAAAAAAAAAAAAAAGACTACATTTCCCAGAAGGCTGCGGGCGCCCCCAACGCCCTAAAGCGACTCTGAGAACGTTGACGTAGCCCGGAAGAATGCATTTGAGAGCGGCTGCTGGGTGTCATGGCGGCCACCCGTCTCGTCGGGGCTTCCCGGGTATGGGCCGGCTGGCGGCAACGGGAGCTCCTGGTCCGCGAGGGACCTGGACCACTCTTTATCCGGGAATACGCCAAGAAGCCAGGTGAGCTGGCTCCAACGTGGGCACGGCGGGAAGCGGGGGTGAACCCGTAGTACGCAGGCGCGCTGTCCGGGGAGGCGGGGCTCCGAGGGTTACTGCGCAGGCGCAGGATACGGAAGCCGAGCGGTACGTGCTAACCAGAGGCGCCGCCTCCCGCGCTCCCCCCCCCCTCTCCATGGCGCTCAGTGCGCAGGCGCGACCTGTACGGGGGGCGGGGCGGGGCGCCGGGTTCGAACTTTGAGTAAATCACCAAACATAATCAGCAACAACTGAGTTACTGTTACTATTTTAATTAAGAAAAATAATGTGAGTGGACAAGTTGGTTCAGTGTGTAAAGTGCCGGTCGCGAAAACCTGAGTTCGATTCCCAGGATCCAATTAAACCGGGACGGAGATGACTGACTCCACACGTGCTATGACACCGTGCCTACCCCCTCCGCCATAATTTAAAATTTTTATTTATTATGTATACAGTGCTCTGCCTGCGTGTACATCTGTACACCAGAAGAGAGCTCCAGATCTCATTATAGATGGTTGTGAGCCACCGTGTGGTTGCTGGGAATTGAACTCGGGACCTTTGGGAGAGCTGCCAATGGTCTTTGAGCCATCTCTCTAGCCCTTTTTTTTGTTTTTTTGTTTTTTGTTTTTCGGCACAGGGTTTCTCTGGCTGTCCTGGAACTCGCTTTGTAGACCAGCCTGACCTTAAACTCACAGAGGTCCACCTGCCTCTGCCTCCCGAGTCTGGGATTAAAGGCGTGCGCCACCAGGCTGAAAGTGATGGCGTATACCTTTAATCTCAGCACTCAGGACGGAAAGGCAAGGGGATCTCTGTGAGTTCCAAGCCTGCCAGGAAGACCACCATCTCAAAAAAAAAAGTTGTTGTTGTTTTTATTTTATTTTTTCTTTTGGTGTTGTTCCAGGAGAGCTACATGGTGACACCCTGTTTCCAAAAATAAATAAGTAAATAATAAATTAAAATGTTTTCAGATATAGAGTCCTGTGCCAGGTTGGCTAGAGCAGCTGAGCCATCTCTCTAGTCTCAGGTTTTTATTTTTTTGAGGCAGCGTCTTATGACATCCCCTTCCCCAGCTCCAGAGTGCTGGGATGACTGGCATGTGCTACCCATCACTGACAGTGGAGGAGGGGGTGGGTGGGCTGGGCGGGGCCCTCAGGGCACGCAGCCGAGGACGGGCAAGGAGGACCTATGCCCTGACGACAAGGGGCGATGTTATGCATGGTAATGGCGGGGGTTGCTGGAGCCAGGCGGCCACACAGGGGGCCCGAGCTGGGCAGACTGAAGTGACCTGAGCTCTCACTATGCAGTCATCAAGGGCAGCAAAGGCGGCAAGGGCGCCGTGGCCGCTGAGGCACTGAAGGACCCGGAGGTGTGCACAGACCCCACCCGGCTCACCACACACGCCATGGGAGTCAACATCTACAAGGAAGGCCAGGACGTGGCCCTAAAACCGGCCTCTGAGTACCCTGAGTGGTGAGTGTGGCTGCGCTGCACTGCAACCTGGCCACCCAGCCTGTAAAGAAAGGACCCTCAGGGACAGCTTGCTGGGGCGCCAGGCGGCTTCTGAGTGCAAGTGGGGAGCAGAGCGCCGGACAAGCCAGGGCCAGTGGGATGCAGGCCCTGGTCAGTGAGAGGCTTCCCCTGGGGGGCGGGGCACAGGGAGCCAGAGCCAAGTGGGTGGGAGGTGCGGCCTGTGCAAAGGCCCTGGGGCAGGACAGAGCCGTTAGGTGGGAGCAGGACCGAGGCTTGTGTGGTAGGAACCGAGGCAGGGAGGGCGCTAGAAGCTGGCCAGGGACCCCAGCTCACCAGGGCAGGGCTCAAAGCTCCAACCAGACACCACCCTGGAGTTGTGGGGTAGCCATGCAGCTCTGACTCCCCCTCTCCTGCCCCAGGCTGTTCCAGATGAACTTGGGCCCCCCCAAAAAACTGGAGGAGTTAGAACCGGACTCCCGCGAGTACTGGCGCCTGTTGCGCAAACTGAACATCTGGCGTCACAACCGGCTGAGCAAGAACAAGAGGCTGTAGTGTGAGGGTGGGCGGGGCGCCTCGCGGGAAGCTGCCCGGTCTGGGGTCAGTCCTCAGAGCCCCGCGGCGGAAGGAGAGAACTGACGCCTGTAAATTGTCCTCTGACCGCCACATGCTCACCGTGGCGAGTGCAGGCCACGCACGCTCGTGTGTGCGCACACGCACACAGGCGCTCTAAACAAAACAATATGAAAATAAAGGAATAAATAAAGGGCCCTGTGGCCGTTGATGCACACGCTGCCTGTGACGTTGCACCTGAGAGGGCCCTGGCTCTCAGTAGCTGGTCACGATCTGTCCTGGACGCATCCTGGGCAGGCCTTCAGACAAGGCTGGGCCCAAGTGCCTCAGTATTGAGGTCTGTGACTTGACCTAGTCTGGTGGTGGTGCTTGTGGACAGAGGTGGCATCCTCCCCGGGCCAGCTGCATATCCTTGCTCACCAAAGGGAGCTAGGCACAGGACTGAGTGTGGCTGGCTTGTCTGTGGCTCATTAGACCCCAGGGCCTGGGCCTGTCTTTACCATCTGGGTCATAAGCCAGCCTGATATGGGCGTGTGGCCTGAGCTCCTCCCACCTCCCCAGGGGGCTCTGGGTCCGGCTGGACCAAGAGGATGGGTAAGAGTGTGGTGGTGTGGCCCTAGACAGGACGGTGCTGCGATCGTGCTAATGCCAGGGCAACAGGGATGCCTCCCTCCCCAGGGCTGTGGAGCCCATTGGGTGGTCCTGGTGACCCCCTGTGCCTCCGTGAAGGGATCTGAGGCTCCGTCCACACAGCAGGGGTCTTGGAGCCCTGTCTGGCACTAAGCCCTCATGGTGCTGCCCAGCAGGCAAGGGCAAGGCTGCCGCCTCACGCCTAACACCTCGTGGCTCTCCAGGACATGCCAAAGTTAAGAGCAGAGGCAGCCGGTGTCGTCAGCTGACCCTGCACCACTGGGGACACAGCCTGGCCTTTGCGTGGGGCTCCTGCGCCTCCCCTTCCACTCAGGTCAGTGTTTGCTGTACTATTAACATGGCAGCCACAGCCCATGCCACAGTGGACACTGGCTCTCCTGTGCTCCCTGCATCTTCATGAAGATTACCACTGAATTCAAGAGGAACTGTGTCTCCTTCACGCCTTGGTCCCAGCACCCAGTGTGGCCCAGTGCTACACCCTGAGGTGGGCAGGAGGGGGGTGGGGGGTGAGTAGGTGTACTGTTGGCTGGGTGGAGGAGGGGCGGGTGGGTGGGGGAGCTATGCACAGATGAATAGGGAGGGAGCTGGGTGGGCAGTAAGATGTCTGTCTGTCTGTCTGTCTGTCTGTCTGTCTGGGTAGATGGAGGTGCCAGTGATTGGAGGGTGCATGAGTATCAGATCGCAGAGAGATGGGCGGGTGGGTGGCTGGGTGTGTCGAGGGTGGGTCTGGGTGGTAGGTGGCACGTGACGGCAGACAGCGTCCTGTCTGTGCCACATTCTCAGTGCTGTCATTGTCAGCGTTGACCCCCAGCTTGGCTCTGTGTTGGTGTCCCGGGTTCCATGGAGAGAACCACCTTGGCCTGGGACTCAGAAAAGCTGGTTCCCTCTCTCCCCTTCCTGCCACTTCCTCCTAGGGCAAGAGTCCATCCTGGCACCTCTGTCCCTTGTGCGACACAGACATCCCCTACACTGAGATGGGACGTGATCTGAGTGCCCCAGCTTGGCGCCCCCTCACAGGTGGGGGGTGTCCTAGGCTGGTTTTTTTACTCAGGCTCCCGCCCTAGCAGGTGGCACAGGTGTATGGGAGGCGGTCCCTGGGGGCTGATGGCAAGTGGGTCCCCAGCCTGGCTGTTCCCCAGGGCCCGCAGGCATCCATAGTCAGCTGGGCTCAGAGGTTCCTGGGCGCAGGGCACGTTCACTCCGGCTGAGTGCAGGGAGCTGGCTGTGCAGGATAGTGGATAGTGGACACATACATGGGTGGCACAGAGACACAGTGTATAGAGTCCTTCCAATTGCTCTTTATGGGGTGTCCTAGGTCTGGGGATTTGAGGGGCAGCAGAACCTGTGCACTGGCCCATCCTGTCCCTGTGACTCTGCACCCGTGTTCATGTCCTCTTGCCCCCCCCCCCACTTCAGGGGTCAGGTTTCGTGGCTCCGTGGGGGAGCCGAGCCCTCAGCCTCTTGTCCCCCGATGGGAGCCGCAACACCCACACTGCGGAGCTCTCGGCCCAGCTTCTCAGCTATCTTGCGGAAGGGAGGTCGACGTGCAGGCTCTGCCTCCCAGCAGCTGCCCATGAGAGTGTGCACCGCGCCTGGGCAGCCATCCGGGGGCTCCATGCGGTAGCCCTGCTCCACGGCCTCTGAAACCTCCTTTAGCGACTGCAGACACAGGGCACGTAGCATGGGGCGGGGGGCGGTCGGCAGCATAGGCTGCCCCTCCCCAGGGCACTGCTCACCATCTTCGGGTACGGGGCTCTTCCATATGAGAAGACTTCCCATAGCAGCACCCCAAAACTCCACACATCCGACTTGCTGGAGAACCGCTGTTGGGGCAGAGGTCAGGGTGAGAAGGGGCGCTGTGAGCCCCTTCCTGCCTCAGAGATGGCAAAGGTGAAGCTGAGGGAAATGCTGGCTAGGAGAGCAAAGGGCCACCCAGCACAGTCAGGACATCAGGCTCCCGATGAGGAACCCCCAGAACCCCAGAGCCGGGGCGGAGGGATGCTCACCGCGTTCTTGAGAGCCTCAGGTGCCGTCCACTTGACTGGCAGCCGGCTTGAGTCCAGCCCTTTCCGCTCGGCCTTGGCAAGGCCAAAGTCACTGACCTTGGCCACCAGGTCCTCAGAGACGAGGATGTTGCGAGCGGCCAGGTCCCGGTGCACCAGCTTCTTGCTTTCCAGATACTCCATCCCCTCGGCAACGTGCCTGCGGAGCGGACAACCAGGTCACCCTGCAGTCAGGCCTCGGTTTCCCCTTCCGCGCTGGGGACCTACCTTTCTGGAAGGAATGTCACTTACAAAGAAAAGTGCAGGAGCTGAGAGCTACTCACGAGCGCGCGGCCCCGAGTGCGCAGGAAGTTCACCAGGTTGCCCTGTTTGGGGGGACGGACCTGGGGGTCTCCAGGCTGTTGGGCCACCCCTGCCTGCCCACCCATCAGCCACCCCGCACACCTTGCTCACGTGCTCCATTACAATGTACAGGCCATGATGCAGGATCACGCCTAGAAGTCGGACTAGGTTCCTGTGTTGCAGCTTCCTGGGGGGGGGAGAGTTGCAGAGAGGGAGACATGAAGTGAGTACGCACTTGGGACCCCAGCCCTAGGACCTGGTGTCACCCAGCCCACTCACGTCATCACGGCCGTCTCATCCAGGAAGGCCTGGGCTGTGACGTCACACTTGATATTCTTGACGGCCACCTTCTGGCCCAGATATTCCCCCTGCAGGACGGCTGTGGAGGGCGGGGGGTGTCACACTGCTCAGGAACCCTGACAGCAAGACTCGCTGACATCCCTGTCTAGAATCTCCCAGGGAGGGGTTGGGGCGTGGCCTGGGTATAGTGTTGGATCTACACTTGGGAGGCTTTGTTCCATCCCCAGGCCCCAAAAAGAGAAATAAGTAATTAATGCAAATGTGACTGCTGTCCCATTATTCAGAATTCAAATTTCTGTTCCGTGATAAAGCCCGCAGGTGGTGCCCGTATTTGCATAATTTCCAGCTGCTTGGGGTAGACAGGCTGGCATGAGAGCAGTTTACTGTGCTCTGGCCTAAGCCCCAAGGAAACTCCCACAGAGGATGCTGGGAGGTGAGGGTGGGGCTGTTTCCCAGGCACCTGGCAGCCCACACCTGTCCTTTGCTGTCCAGCCAGAGGGGACAGTTCTGCGAACTGCCTTCTGTGCCCCGAACTCACCTCCAAACTCCCCCTCTCCGATCTGTGCTCCCAGAGTCAGGTGCTGCAGGTCAAGTAGCCAGCCAGCTGCAGGGTCAGAGGGCAAGAAGCGGGCAGAGCCCTTCAAGCTCAGCTTGCCCCAGTGGTGCCGAGCTGACATCCCACCAGCTGCGCACACCTGTGCATGTGCCGGCCCCAGCGGGGACTCCAAGGCTGTGAGGGGGACGCCCCACTCCTGGTACCAACCGCAATCCTGAAAACCTCAGGTCATCCCCAGCCTTCAGCTGTGGCCCCAGGATCTCCCTCTAGGGACAGAGTATGCCCTCCAATGTGCTCCTCCAGACCTCTGGGAGGTTCCAGGGCTGAAGTCTCCCTGCAGCCTGACAGTTGCCTCTGAAAACCCTCCCCTTTTCCCTGGCTCTGAAAAGGCAAGCAGGACAGGCACCTCTCTCCACCCAGGGCTTTTTTTTTTTTTTTTTTTTTTTTTTTTGGTTTTTCGAGACAGGGTTTCTCTGTGTAGCCTTGATTGTCCTGGACTCGCTCTGTAGACCAGGCTGGCCTCGAACTCACAGCGATCCGCCTGCCTCTGCCTCCCAAGTGCTGGGATTAAAGGCGTGCGCCATACCCAGGGCTTTTTTTCTGGGACTCTAGACCCCACAGGAAACATGTTGACAGTCAGCCTTGAAAGACTCAGGGGCTTAGCCAAGCCAAAGCTGGGGTCTGAGGGTGAGAGATTGAAGGTGAGAGGTGGGAGGCTGGGGGGTGAGAGGTGGGAGGCTGGGGGGTGAGAGGTGGGAGGCTGGGGGGTGAGAGGTGGGAAACTGGGGGTGGGAAGTGAGAGGCTGAAAGGTGGAGACTGGGAGGTGGGAGGCTGAGGAGTGGGAGGTGGAGTTTGAGGCTGAGGCTGCCTGTTGTGTATCAAGATGTTTCCGTCCCTGGGGCAGCTATCATACCCTTTGCGAGCTCCTCCTCTGCGGACTTCGCACCCTGTTTCCTCTTTGGCTTCACCAACTTGGTGCAGATGGCCCCCTTGTCCTTGGTGTAATGCTGTAGGGGCCAGCAGTGTGAGCCTCTGGCTCTCAGACCTCTGCTCCCAGTCCCCCTCCCCGCAATCTCCTCAGTGAGGTAGGCACAACCCCCCACTCCCCCGCCCCAGGTGCCAGGCCAAGGTGAGCGAGTTTCCATGGCAACAGTGGGGGTGCAGAATGGGAGGGGAGGGGTGGTTGGTATCAACATGGGGCTCCCTGGAGAGGTGGCCCCAGCTCTAGAGACAGAAGGTGACAGCTGCTGGGGACATGCCCTCCGTCTTTCCAGCCCTCCCGCCCCAGCCTTGCCCCACAGGTCACCTCCACCATGTCCATCAGATTACAGAAGCACACGGCCTCATCGATGGTGAGGTGCCCGTCCCGATGCAGAACTCTGTAGTGGATGACATCGCGGCCAAAACTGACACACAGGACATAGTCTCCGGGGTGCCGTGCCGACTCCCGCACAAGAAACAGCCCGTCCTCAGGTGGCTGCAGCTGTTGCACAGCTTCCTGTCCGGAGATCTTGCCGTGAAACCATCTGTGGGGAAGCAGAGCCGAGAGGACACTGTGTCAGGGGAGGGCTGCTGGGACCCTGAAGCCACCCGCCCCAGCGAGGTGCCGCCACTCGCCACTCACGGCATGAGGCTGAGCTTGGGGTCTGTGGAGAGGGCCTCCCGCTGCCGCAGGGCAGCAGCGGCCAGCAGCCCTTCCTGCCCACTGCTGTGGTGCCTGGCACGGTACCAGCTTTTGTCCTACACAGGGAGGGATGGGGGGGCATAGAGGAGCAGGTGATTGCCTGCCCTGCTGCCCCTAAGTGCACCCCACCCACCCTTTACCTTCCCTCCTCACCTCACAGGCCTCCAAGATGGTCACCATGTCGCCCTTGCGGAAGGCCAGCTCACCCGGCTTGGGGCGGGAGTTCTCACACTTGGTCATACATTGAGTCCCGGGGGCCCAGCGCCGCTGGGGAGGAGACAGAGGCAGGGGGATGTGAGGGAAGGCAGGGACAAGTGGGCATTGGAGGGACAGGGAGACCTGAGGAAAACTGGAGGCTGGCGGGGGGACAAGACAGGACAGGAGATAATAAAGACACAGCCTGTCGCCGAGCACTTAGGCTGCCGAGGCAGGAGGAGTCCAGACCAGCTAAAGGCTAGCCTGGGCTACATGATCCATGAGACCTTCTTGAAAACTGAAAAATAAAGCCAGGCAGAGTGGCCCACACTTGTAATCCTAGAACTGGGTGGGCAGAGACATGGATCTCTGAGTTTGAGGCCAGCACGGGCTACACATCAAGTTCCAAGCCAGGCATAGCTACCTAGTGAGACCCTATCCCAAAAGTAAGATAAAATAAAGAATAAAATCCTAATACAGAGAGAAAATAAAGAGTGGAAGAGAAACAGAGTCAGAGAGGAAGTCACAGGTGGCCAGGCTGGCCGGGTCTGGGGAGTTAGGGGAGGTTAGGGGGGTGGGGGGCGGTGGGGGAGGCACCTTCCACACCCAGAGGGGACAGCTGAAGACAGTCTAGTGACGGAGCCCCACACTCACAGTTGGCATCCTAGCTGCAGCAGGTGTGGGGTGCCAGGCTCGGAGGAATCGAGGGCTCACCTGTAGAGGAGGCAGGGTCATGCTGGGGGTGTCCCCTCCCCCTGGGCCCAGTCCCTTCCTCTGGGTCCGGCTGGTGGAGGCAGAAGCCAGGGGGCAACGAGCACCCCGCCCACCACCACCACGCGCACGCGCCCCCCGCCCCCCGGCCCTCAATCATCCCTCGGGTGGCTTAGGTGGCCATCTCCTCTGGCCCTCGGCTTTAGGGAAGTAATCTTTACCCGACGGAGGTCCTTAGACTCCCAGCCATCAAAGGCCAGCCAGGAGACCCTGGAGCCTCGCCCTGCCATTGCTCTAGAAGGGAAACTGAGGCCCAGGGGCAAGAGGGGAGTAATCTGATGGCCCAGGAGGCAGCCAGGGCTGTGTGTGGGGAGGAGCTGCTCTGTGGCTTCCTCTTTCCTGGGCCACGGGCAGGGGCCGTGACTCAAGGTCATTCCTGGGAATCTGACTCTGGGAGGAGCTTGGGGACGCCAGGCTCGGGTGAGTAGGGGGTCACCAAGGAAACATCTTGAAGGGCCCAACGCACCACGGTGCGGGCACTGCAAGGCAATGACTACCCCGGGAGCCCTGGTTGGTGCCTGGCAGCGGGTAAGGTTGGGGTGCGCTCCTGGCCTCGGGCTCTGTGGGGTTTTGCGCGGCAGCGGCGCGCCGGCAGAGGCGCAGGTGCATCTGGGCACAGGTGCCACCCAGCCACCCGCGTGTGTGCGACACGGGCGCCGCCGAGACGCGTGCACCTGTACGCGTGCCTGTGGTGCACCAGGGACCTGCAGTGACCACCGGGGTGCGCGCACTCAGAGACGCGCACGCCGCACCCAGGGGGAAAAAAAAAAAAGACCCAGCCATCTGCACCCGACGCCCCCGGTCCAGGACCGTTTCGGGGGTGGCGTCCCCTCTCCACCCGCGTGCACGCGCTCACCTGCTCAGGGCGCGACCCCGGGAGGGTCCGGGCCAGAGAGTGAAGCGCCCCGAGGCTCAACACAGAGCAACTTGCTCTGCTTCCTCATTTTGGGGTGAGGATGGAGGGTACCCGTCTCGGAGCCCCTGCGGGTCCTAGCGCCGGCCGCACTGCGGGCCGAGCTGCCACCTCCTCCCCGCTCCGCCTCCCACTCAGTCGGGCGGGGTGCTGGGTACTGGGTGCTGAGTGCCTGGTGCTCTCGGGTCCCCGCTGGGTCCTGGCCTTCAGTCACCCACCCTGGGAAAACTGCGAGCACAAAATAGCTCGAGCATTGGCCGGTGCAAGGAGTAGGAAGGAGCTCCTTGTCTGAGGAAGCGATCAAGGCAAGCCTGGAGCCTGTCCTAGCCTCAGCCTTGGCCTCCACTTCCTGCCGTGCTGTGAATCTGAGACAGACAGACAGACAGACAGACAGACAGAGACACACACACATACACATATACACACTCAAAAAAAAAAAAATGCCAGCCATAGGAGCACTGGAACATCCTCTCAGCACCAGGGAGGCAAAGGTAGGAGGATCTCTGTGAGTTCAAAGCCAACCTGGGCTACATACTGAGACTGCCTCAATAAATAAATAGATAAATAAAATAAATAAAAAAGAAGAAAGAAAGAAAAGAAAAGAAAAACTCTAATTAATTAATGACTTAAAGGGGGGGGGGAACTCCACAGTAAAGCACAAATTTGGACAGAGGTGCCCTGTCACTAGTGATGTGACACTCCCGGAAACCACTGAGCATTAATCACAAGTCCCCAGGCATGTGTGGCTACTTAGGAGTTGGCTAAGGAGGCCCAGAGAAATGCAGGCTGAACTTCTGCTTTTCAGGGACCCTACTGCTGGAGACACTAGGTGTCTGAGTCACTGAACTGGCCCACAGGCTCCCTCCCTCCCTGTTGTCACTGTCACCCAGCTTGCTGCAGCGCCCACCACCCACGCTGCAGGCAGCTGCCTACTGGTGCAGTAGTGGCCCAAGTGTTAGGCGGTAACCAACTGTTCCCTCATTGACCCCAACATGGGCCTGGGAGACCTCCCAGTGTTGTTCTGCCAAACTGACTTTGTACAGATGTTTACTCCAGTACCTAAAGTTAGCAAAGTGGGGCCTGGGGCTCAGTGGGTTGCACACTGCAGTGTCACAGGCCTGTTATCCCAGCACTGCAGAGGTGGAGGCAGAGGGACCAGGAGTTAAGGTAGCCTAAGCTACATAGTCAGTGTGAGGCTAGCCTCAGCTACATAGTCAGTGAGAGGCTAGCCTCAGCTACATAGTCAGTGAGAGGCTAGCCTCAGCTACATAGTGAGAGGCTAGCCTCAGTTACATAGTCAGTATGAGGCCAGCCTAAGCTACATAGTCAGTGTGAGGCCAGCCTGGGTGACCTGAGACCATGTAAGGGAAAACAAAAAAGTTTGAGAAGTGTATGTGTTAAAATGACACTGTCCCTATGGATTGGGGGGCACACACCTGCAATTTCAAGCGTTTGGGGAGGCTGAGGCAGGAGCATGAGAAGATCAGGATATGGAAGGCACTTCCTAAAACAAGCACCATAAACAGTGTCTCTTTGTGTACTCTGGTTTTCGAGGCACTGCGTGGGGCGCCTGGGGTGTAGCCTTCCCTTATCGGGGCCCCTACTGCTATCTCTCCAGGGATGATAAGGACCCATCTTCTTGGTAAGTCATCACAGCTGCCTGCAGTAGACATGCCAGGCCATAACATGAGCAGAGGAAATCCACTGGAAAGATGTCTGCCACTGCCAACGACCACAGCCCAGACCCCTCTGGACTTCTGGTGTAGTGATGTGCGGCTGTCAATCATCCTAGCAATGGGATGACCTGGGCCACATGAGACTATCTCAGAAGAAGAAAGTTGCCCAAACAGCCAGGCAGTGGTGGCGCACGCCTTTAATCCCAGCACTCAGGAGGCAGAGGCAGGTGGATCTCTATGAGTTTGAGGCCAGCTTAGTCTACAGAGTGAGTTCCAGGACAGCCAAACAGAAAAACCCATCTTGAAAATAACAACAACAACAACAAAACCAAGCAAAGAAAACAAAAACAAAAACAAACAAAACAAGATGTTCAAACAATTTGCTTTAAAACAGTTTCACAAGCTGGGCGTGGTGGTGGACACCTTTAATCTTAGCACTTGGGAGGCAGAGGCAGGTGATTGCTGTGAGTTGGAGGCCAGCCTGGTCTACAAAGTGAGTCCAGGACAGCCAAGGCTACACAGAGAAACCCTGTCTCCAAAAACCAAATAAAATACAATAAAAGACAGTTTCCCTCAGGCTGGGCATGGTGGCACATGCCTCTGATCCCAGCACTCACGGAGGCAGAGGCAGACAGATAGCTGTGAGTTCGAGGCCAGCCTGGTCTACAAAGTGAGTCCAGGACAGGCAAGGCTACACAGAAGAACCTGTCTTGAAAAACCAAAAAAAGAAAAAGAATCTCACGTACTCTGGTGCCTCATATTTGACCATGTCCCCTGGAGGGGGAGGCCTGGTGGCACTCAGAGGAAGGATAGCAGGTTACCAAGAAGAGACTTGATACCCTATGAGCATATAAAGGGGGAGGAAGTCCCACTCAGTCACAGTCATAGGGGAGGGGAGTAAGGGGAAAATGGGAGGGAGGGAGGAATGGGAGGATACAAGGGATGGGATAACCATTGAGATGTAACAAGAATAAATTAATAAAAAAAAAGAAAAAAAATGAAAGAAAGGAAAAAGAAAAGACACCATAGCATAGGCTAGCCTAGAACTTGTGCTCCTGCCTCATCATCTGAGTGCTGGGATGACAGATGTGCGCTACCACTGGTGGGCTCCAAACAGTGGTTTGTTTGTTTGTTTTGTTTTGTTTCAAGACAGGGTTTCTCTGTGTAGCCTTGGCTGTCCTCTGGCCTCGAACTCACAGCGATCCACCTGCCGCTGCCTCCCAAGTGCTGGGATTAAAGGCGTGTGCCACCACTGCCTGTCTAGAGCCAGCCTTGTCTTTCTGGGTTTTTGTTTGTTTGTTTGGTTGGTTGGTTTTTATTTTTCGAGACAGGGTTTCTCTATGTATCCTTGGCTGTCCTAGACTTGCTCTGTAGACCAGGCTGGCCTTCAACTCAGAGAGATCCACCTGCCTCTGCCTCTCGAGTGCTGGGATTAAGGGCGTGTGCCTGGCTTCCCAAGAGTTTTAAAGCCAGACCCTTCAGAGGTGTCAAGGAGCCTCTTGCTTCCCTGTGCAGGGAGCACTCCTTCTGCCCACTTTGCAGATGGGGAAATGGAGGCTGAGATGAGCTGTCATCAGTCAAGGCACTGGGGACACCCAAGCATCTTGGTTTCCATGGAGACCGTTCCCTCCTAGCCTGCATCCTGGCCAGATCTGCCTGCCCCAATTAGCATGCGTTTAAATTTAGCTTTGCTTGGTGCTTCTCAGGCTGCGGGGACTCCTGGACTCAGGGAGGGAGGCTTCCTGCCCAGAAAATACTCTCTCTGTCTTTGGGACCCAGTTGCGGCAGGCCCCTCCCCCCTCCTTGTTTGTTTTGAGGCAGAGATGTCACTGTGTAGCCCAGGGTAGCCCAGGATGCCTGGTCATACTACCCAGAGTGCAGAAGGGCCCGGCGTTAGGAGCTGCCTTTACGTCATGTCTGCCATAGAAAAGCAAGGGTCGGAATGTGCTCACCGCCCACCCCTTCCCAGGTGTGTAAAGTAGGGCACAGACAGGGCCAGAGGGAGAGACTGCTCTGCCTGCGTTCTCTTCAACACGGCCTGGAGAGGACCCGTTCACCAGGGCTGGTCTCTGATTCACACACACATACACACACACACACACACACACACACACACACACACACACACAAAGACACACATTTTAAAGTGCTGGTGGTCATTAGACTTAGCAGCCCATCTGTGGTTATGAATTTTCTTTTTTCTTTTTTTATTAATAAGGAAAACCTAGACCCTTATAATTGTTTGTTTTAACATAGAGTCTCTGTCTCTCTCTGTCTCTGTCTCTCTGTCTCTTTCTCTGTTTCTCTCTCCCAGGCTGGCTACAAACTCACAGATCTACCTGCCTCTGCCTCCCAAGTGCTGGGATTTTAAAGGCATGCACCACCACCACCACCACCCAGCTCCATGATGAAATTTTAACAAAACACCTATGACGTAAAAGGCCCCATTTTACCTTGTCTCGGCTCCTCAGCACAAAGCTCACTCACGGTGCAGCAAACTGACTCGGCCCCTAGCCCACACTAACTCCATCCCCTGCCTTGCCCAGGGTCCTCACCACGCCATCCTGTCTCTGGGTCTAACTCAGACCCTGTGGCGTGTGTCCCGTGTATGGCCCATGTCACTGGGCCTTGTGTCCTCAAGGGCCACCCGCCTTGGAGCAGCAGTCAGAATGTCCTTCCTGGGTGTATAATATTCCAGCACGTGGCTGGACCACACCATGTGCTGTCCATTCGTCCCTTGGAGAAGTCTCCTTGGCCAGTGACAATCACATGACATTTTATTTTCAAAATGTCAGTAAACATGGGGTGGGGGAGCCTGGGTTGGGGGTGGTGGGCTGCGGTCTCCCTCCTGAGGAACACCAGTCCTCTGGCCGCCTCTTACTTCTGAGCCACAGTGGACATCACTTTTCCGGTGGCTAGCAGTGACCTTGCACAAGCAGCTCCTGTCTTTGGGACCAGTCCTGCCTGGGGTGCGGCCCCGCCCACACACTCGCGTCATCCGCCCACACTCACCTTGTCTCTTAGCAACACTCTGCTGCACCCGCAGCCCTGGTCCAGCCCTCTGCACCCTGGCGGTCCTGCTGGTTTCCTGCCTTGTCTTGGGGTCCAGCCTTGTGCCCTAGCCTCGGCTGACCTGCACGGTGTCCCCCTGCCCCGTGAGAACAGGACTTGGGGCGGGAGGGTCAGATACTGCGGTGGCTCTTTGAGGCTTCAGCGAGCTGCGAGGCCCAGACGGGACTCCATCTGGACTGAACACCGAGCTCACCAAATGCTGGATTTCTCTGTCTCGCTGTCTCGTAGCGGAAGCTCCGTGGTTTGGGGTTGCTAGGCGGGTCCTACTTAACTCTTTGTCACCTGGTGTGGACTCATCCGCCTTCCTAGAGAGACTTGGGTGGACTTGGAGGGGTTCAGTGCAGAGCATGGAGTGCAAGAGGGGCCAGGAGTGGCACTTTCCCGCTGTCACTGAGCCGGGCCACCAAGGGCTTCACCCGTAAGCTCCCCCAACTGTGAAGCACTGTCCCCTATAACCAGCCACAGAGACAGGGGCTCTGGGCGCTGCCAGGAAGAGCTTTCTAGTTTGGTTACCCATGTATACTTGGCCCGGATAGACCCTGCGTCAGGCTGACGTCTCCTGTCCCTGGTGGCCGCGGTGTCCAGCTCCACATGGGTGGGTGGCAGGCGGCGGGAAGCCCGGGGGAGGGGGGCTAGGAGCAAGCAGGGAGGGAGGGCGCTGGTCTCCGCACCAGCGGGGAGAGAGTGGGTGAACCGGGGGAGGGCGGCTCTGATGGAGGCCGTGCTCGTGCTTAGATTCCAGGTTTCACTGGGAGTGGGGGCGAGGGCGGGCTAGAAAGAAGAGGGGCAGACTGGGAGGCAGGTCTGGGGCCTGTGCGTCTCCCTGTGTTCGGGCCACACTCTCGCAGGAACCCCTAGCCGACCGACCTGGGGACTGCGATGCAGCAGCGAGGATGCAGGGGCAGCCACGGGGCTCCGCTCACACTCATGGCGCAGCCTGGCGCGGGATAGCTGAGGGCTGGTGGGCATCGTCACCCCTCCCTGCCCAGAGTGAAGGACACGAAGGCCACACCGCACACTGGCAGATCTGCTTTATTCCCCACCCCGGCCAAATCTGGATGATTCTACAGACTCCAGGCATCGCACCATGTTGGGCTGGTCTTTAAAAGCCACGGGCAGAATGGAGCAGGGTTAAAGCCTAAGGGTCGTACCAGGGGGTTCAAAGGTGGCCTAGTTGGACGGAGAGCTGTGCCACGCCCAGAGGTCCACAGGATGCCGTGGGGCGGAGTGGGCCGTCTGTGGAGGGCACTCAGCGGGCTGTGGGCTGACCATGTCCCAAGAGCCCCATCTGTCCTCACAGCTGGGGTACGGTAAGGGGTCTGTGTTGGGTTTGGGGTCTGAGCTATCCCATTCTGTGCTCTCTGCTCCTCTATGCACACTCTGTGGCTTCTAGAATCTTCTAGGCCACCTGTTCTGCTATCTCAAGTAAAGGCTCCGGATCCCACTCGCTTTTTCTGACATCAGGGGAGTTTCAAATTACAATTAGTACCAAGGAGTGGAGGTCACTGCTACCTGGCTTGGGGGCAGGGCTGGCAGAGTCATGGGCATGGGGGGGGGGGTCCCCTCAGGGGAGTCCCCACAGCATTGTGAATAAACCTACAGACACAATGGCAAAGATGTCCCACATGTGGAGGAGCCAGCAGCTGGAGAGCCCATGCCTGTTCAGGTATGGGGTGTGCAGGCCGGTGGCGACAGCTGGCTCATGGCAGTCCCACTGTGCCCTACCGGGCCCGCTTCCTCTCCCCTGCACCCTCCAGGGCCTGACTAGCCTCCCTCATCCTCTTCCGGGCCCGGGCCCCGAATCTGGTCCGTGGAGGTAACTGTTCCATATGAAGGACCTTGTGGATCTGCCGGAAGGCCACAAGGCGCAGGGCACGCTGCGGACAGTGGGTCGGGTCAGGGGGTGCTAGCCAGGCCTGTGGTCCCCAGAGGCCAGGGAACTGGCCTGCTCTGTTACTCGTTAGTTTCTGGTGCCAGGCATGCAGGCGGCCCTGAGAAATGTCCCTGGCTGATGGCACAGGTTGGCCTGGAGCCCTTGGGACCCTACTTTTGCTTCCTGTCAAGAAGGACCCTGAATTCCTCCCATGAAAGTAGCAATGTGTGGGACTTGGTCTGTGTGGCTAGGACCTTCTTTTATGGCTGGAGCTCATGTAGCCCAGGCTAGACTCAAACTGTCCATATAGCCAAGGATAGCCTTGAACTTCCTCCTGCCTTCACCTCCACTGCTAGGGACAGAGCCCAGGGCTCTGGGTATGACAAGCGAGCACTGTGGTCTCATGAGGCCCAGGCCAGTTAGTGCTGCCCTCTCCAATTCCCAGGCTGACTCCTGTGTCCGGACAGTGGGAGGGGGATGGGGGCCCACATACCTGCGCACTGGCCGTCAGGTCCTCTCGCTGCTGTGGGGTCATGGGCTCCAGGGCGTCCTGGGGGCCTTTCTCACAGGGGTCCTGTAGCCCTGGGCCATCTGAGCCAGGAGAGGGTGGACACCCCTATGAGGAACTAGTGGCGGGTGGCTGCACACTTGATCTGTGCTGCGTCTGCAGCACACTGACCCATAGGCCACGTCAGGTAAGGTCTACCTTGGTAACACAGGGTCACCCTTGGGAGCCCAGCATGAGTCTGTTGTGGCACCTTTGTATTTGTATTTGCACATGTGTGATTACAGAAAAAGCCCAGGTGACAGGCCTGACCTTTGACCATCTCCATTCAGAGTCACCCTTGTCTCCTGGAGCCCTATGGGGACACCCTTCCAGGGCCCATTGCCCCCTTGAGGGAAAATACTGTGGCATCTTTTCTTTTCTTTTTTGAGATAGAGTTTCTCCGTGTAGCCCTGGCTGTCTTGGACTATGCTCTGTAGACCAGGCTAGCCTGGAACACACAAAGATTCGCCTGACTCTGCCTACTGAGTGCTAGGATTAAAGGCATGCGCTACCACTGCCTGGCTTTTTTTTTTAAGTTTTTAAAATTTTATTTTATGTATATGAGTGCTCTATCTGCATGTACACCTGCATGCCAGAAGAGGGCATCAGATCTCATTATAGATGGCTGTGAGCCACCATGTGGGTCCTGGGAATTGAACTCAGGACCTCTGAAAGAGCAGCCATCTCTCCAGCCCACTGTGGTACCTTCTGCTCCCCGAACTCCTTATGTAGCTGAGACTGACCTTGAATTCCCGACTCTCCTGCCTCAGCATCCCTGGTGCTAAGTTGGCAGGTGTGTGCCGCCAGGCCCGGACTGTGCAGTGCTGGGGATGGGACCCAGGGGCTTTGGGAACACTAAGTGGGACTTTGCCCACTGAGCCACAGCCCAGTGCCACAGTGTCGCTCTGTAGTCATATCGGAGTCCTGTGTCTTCCCTTGAATTCTAGTCATGGTTCAAAGGCACTTGGGCTAGGCAGATGCCAGGGGACAGTGTGGACAGCAGTGGCACAGGGTAATGACTGGGGTAGCTCTGGCTTTGTCAGCCTGTTGTGTCCCTAGAGGGCAGTGGCTGGCCTCTGTCCTTTGCGCTGTAAGCTGTGGACCAAGCTCCCAGTGTGGGGTGACCCTTTCTTCTTGGGCCATGTGTGTGGATGACCGCGGCCCCCGCTGCCCATGTGCTAGCCTCCCGACCTCTGCCCCCGTCACTGACCTGTCAGGAGCGCGCCTGTGGCCACATACTCCAGGACCCGCCGCATGGCATCGCCCGGGCTCAGGGTCCTGGGCGCGCTGCTCAGAACTTTCTGCACCAGGAGCTCCATGGCCTGGAGGTGACATGGGGGGGGGGGGCCATGAGGGGACATGTGGTGGCTTGCATGGAGGCAAGGACAATAAACAAGGCCATGCTGGGGTAGGTTATCTGTGGGCAGGTCAGGTTCATGAGCAGCAAAGGGGACGCCCTGGCTCCTTACCCCTATGTGGGCAGGTCTGTGTGACGACAGCCCATTTCCTTGGGACATCAGCACAGGGTCTGGACTTCACCCTCCCAGTTGGGGATTTAAGGTGACAGTCAAGCATGACAGTCACTAAGGCATCTTCTCACTGAGGGGCCTGGTGACACCCATCTTGTTAAAGCTCCATCCACCCACCCCGGGGTGCTAAGTAGAGACCTGGCTGGTCCCCACTGGTGGCTCTCCACTGTTGCCTGGAGCCTTACCCAGGCAGGCAGGGCCCCCCAGGGGGGCAGGCAGCGGCATAGCTCCCGCAGAACCCTGATGACAATCACGCATGGCTGCAGACCGCTGGCTCGAGCCTTGGGGAGGAGACACGCTGTTGGTCGGTGGGACTCTGGGGCAGAGCATGGCTAGCAACTGTCCCCACTCTGGGCCACCCCGTGGCCTGACCTGGAACCACTTAGCATGGCGGAGGGCTGCCAGGGTCTCGAGGCACCTCTCCCGGTCCAGGATGTCTTCTGGGTCGGACAGAGAGTCTTGAAGCCCTAGAAGGGACAGGAATTGACCAAGTCCCTTCCTGCTGAGCCCCAGGCCCCCAGGGTGTCCTGACCGAGACAGAGTCTCCTGTACTCCATGCTGGCCCCAACCTCACAGCCCACCCTCCTCAGCCTCCTGAGCCCTGGGATCACAGGCTGATGCCATGCCCAGCACCTACAATATTTCTGATGCCATCTAAGTGGGTGATGTCTTCGCCCTGGGGCCTGGCTGCATAGAGACACCTGTCCCTAAATTCCACAGACTGGAGTGTGGCTCAGTGGGAGAGGACTTTCCAGGCATGTGGCTGACATAGCCGCTGTTAGCTCTGCTTCCCCAGACCCTGTGACCCTAGGTGACCCTGTGTGACCCACAGGCCAACTTTCTGCCCAGAGCAGGGTGCATTTGCTGTGCCCTGGAGGCTCAGGACAGGGAGTTGGGGTGTACCTTGTTTCTCAGGGGACTCTTCTCGCATCAGGGGTGAGGTGGCAGACACGGTAACCTTCACCCCGGGCTCCACACAGGCCGAGATAACGATGTTGGCATCGCCATCAGATGAGACCTCGTACTTGTCTTCTGCCACTATCTGGGCATAAACATGACATAAAGCCACATGGCTCCAGCTGCAAGACCAGTGCACATGAGCAGGGGACACTGCTGTCACGTGTACCATCTGTCCACCCTCATGTGCCTGCTACCAGGGGGCCAGATCCTGTGTTGGGGACCTCTATGTGACTTAAGACCAGAGGAGCATACATGAGGAGCCTCTATATGTAAAGAGCACATGTTGGTCAATAAGACAAGCCAACTTAATAGAAAAGCAACTGGTGATGAACAAAACACCAGGAGCCTCTATATGTAAAGAGCACATGTTAGTCAATAAGACAAGCCAACTTAATAGAAAAGCAACTGGTGATGAACACCAGACAGAAAAGGATGGAAAACAAATGGCCATTTTCGCATGTCTGTCACCCCTGTGGTCAGAGGGAAGGACATTAAAACTGTCAAGTGCTACTTGGCACCTGTGAGTACAAAGTCCAGAAAGTGTGTGCCTGTGTGTGTGTGTGCCTGTGTGCACATATATGCATGTGCATATGTGCGTGTGTGAGCTCATGAATACAAATTTGTGTGCTCTGTGTGTGTGTCTGTGTGTATGCACCCTTGTGTGTGAACACTGGTGCTGGGAACGGAGTCCACAGCTCTGCACATCAGAGCCAACCCCGGACCAGATTTTGCCATCCTCCTGTCTCAGTTCCAGGATGACAGGTGCACACGTGACTGATTCCTTTCTGTTGTATGTGCTAGGGCCAGAGACTGAAGTCAGGTCCCCCCCCCCTTTTTTTTTTCAAGATAGGGTTTCTTTGTGTAGCCTTGGCTGTCCTGGACTCACAGCGATCCGCCTGCCTCTGCCTCCAGAGCGCTGGCGCTAAAGGCGTGCACCACCACACCCAGCCTGACCTTGTTTTTTTAGGCAAGGTCCACACAGGCACCTGGCTCCCTGCTTGGCCAGGCTACCCCAGGGAGCCTGCCTCCACCTCCCCAGGGCCAGGATTGCAGGCGGGCACCTCCACACCTGGCTTATGACTGGCTTCTTATATGGGATTCGAACTCAGATCCCAGTGCTTACTGACAGCTCTCGGGGCAGCTCCTGCCTGATCCTCTGCAGCAGGGAGTGGGTGGGCTTCTTGGAGCAGAGCAGGGTCAGCTGCACACTGTGGTCCCCACGCAGGACCAGGCCCTTGGCCAGGATGCCAACCCGCACCACGCCCTTGAGCATCCGCGGTGGTGGGGGCATCAGGGTGCTGTGGAGACAGTCGGGCAGGAACTTGTCAGCGGGGAGGGACAGCGAGGGCCCCTAGGGGGTGCACTTCTGGCTCCAGGGACCTGACCTCTCTGCAGGGAACACCGATGGGAAAGGAAACACCCCACCATCTCTGATATCCACCCTGCAGGCCACACAAGCAATCACTGGAGAGGCCAGACACCTATCTGTCTATGACCAATCCGTCTGTCCATCTGCACCTATCTACCATCGATCTACGTATCTGTCTATCCACCTGCCGAGCTGTCTGTTTACTTATCACCTCTATATCTGAAACAAGGGCTCACTTGTAGGCTAGGCTAGCTTCACACTCACAGCAATCCTCCTGTTTCAGGAGTTACCAAGCCTGGGAGTATTTGAGACAGAGGGGGTGGGACAGAGCTTTGACCCTGTAGGTGGCACTGACCTATGCTGGCTGCTCTCCTCCGCCAGTGTGTCTGACACCAGTCTGAGGGCGCGCTCTGTGTGGGACACGGCCGTCTGGATGGCCTGCAGCTCCTCCTCGGTGGGGTAGATGGAGGCATGCTTACACATGACGTGCCGGTCGTCACTGCTCTCTGGTCTGCGCCCTGACTGTGGAGAGAGCTGCGCTCGTCAAGGGTGGGCTGGGGGCAAGACAGCCAGCCCTGGAAGGACTGCAGAGTGTGTGGATAGCCAGGCAAGCTGCTGGTGGAAGGTGGCTGTGGCCGGCGACTGAGCAGCTTTCACAGGAAAACACATGGGGGGGGAGGGGCTGGGGGGCAGGGCTCCGCATGGCCATTTCCAGGACAGAGGCTAAGAGCCACATAGGGCATGTCCCCAAGCAAGAGGCCAGCCTTAGGTCCCTACTCGCAGGGACCCACAGTGTGGAACAGACATGCATGTGACCTGAGGTTTGGCAGATGTGACATGCCATGCTGGACCTATAACACTGGGTGGTCTTCAGGGTCCTGTGCTCTCTGAGGAGCACCCAAAGCCTGGTGGGGACTGAGAAGGTCCTCCATGACATACCAGCACCCGGCACCCACCTGGCGCCGGGAGCTAGCCATCCCTGGTCTGGCAGTAGGTGCTGGCAGGGCCCAGGCGGGTAACCCGGGTGGCTGCTCCTCAACCTGGGGCTGTGGGGGCTCCTCAGGCTGCCTTCTGTGCTCTTCTTGCTGCCTGTGAGGACCAGATGGGGACACCAGGCTGTGGTCACCAGAGGCCTGAGGCAGCCAGCAGACACACTCCAGCCCCAGGGTCACCACAGAGAGGGTGTAAAGGGTGGCACTGCAACTCCAGAGGCCAGGGGACATGGGGATCATCAGGGGTCAGGGAACATGGGATTCAGAGGCCAGGGGACATGGGGATCATCAGGGGTCAGGGAACATGGGATTCAGAGGCCGGGGACATGGGGAGCATCAGGGGTCAGGGAACATGGGATTCAGAGGCCGGGGACATGGGGAGCATCAGGGGTCAGGGAACATGTGATTCAGAGGCCAGGGGACATGGGGAGCATCAGGGGTCAGGGAACATGGGATTCAGAGGCCAGGGGACATGGGGAGCATCAGGGGTCAGGGAACATGGGATTCAGAGGCCGGGGACATGGGGAGCATCAGGGGTCAGGGAACATGTGATTCAGAGGCTAGGGGACATGGGGAGCATCAGGGATCTGGGGACAGGGCACACAGGGAGCATCAAGGGTCAGGGGACAGGGGGCATTTAAGGGTGTGGTGGCCATCAGAGGTCATGGGGCACAGGGAGGGTAGCAGGTGTCATATGTTGAACCATTGTGGGGAGGCAGGAGGGGATGCCATGGCCACCTCAGCTCGGCACTCCAGCGTCGCGCATCCTCCAGCTGTGCTTGTGCCAGCTGCCGCTGCCTCTGCACCCGCTTGGCCAGCACCCTCTGCATGGGGCCGCTGGGCCGGGCGGCCACCGGAAGTGTGGGGTCCACTTTCTTCTGCAAAGGCAAAGCCGACAGATGGTGATGCTGGAGAGGCCGGGTGGGCGGCCATCTCCTGGGCACAGAGGAGCCCCACAGATGTTCTTAAGGGCTCTCTCCAGGCCCCACACAGGGGCAGTGGAGGGCGGTAGCTGAGGGGACAGGAGGCAGCGTACGTAGGGGTCCACAGGCTGGGGAATGTGCCGCTCAGGCACTGGAACTGCTTTTTATTTGACTAAGTCTGCTCCGCGGCTGCTTGTGGACCACTCAGAGTGCAGCTGGCCAAGCTCCAGGTGGGGTCATGAGTGCGCTTCTCCAGGGACAGCCACCACTGGGCATGCTCTGTTTGTCCAAGTTCAGCCCATTTGTCTCACTGAGAAAGGGCAGCGGCTGAGCACAAAGCAAGGCTGGGGTTCTTGTGTGTCCCTGGCTTTATAGGTCTGCAGAGTCTCCTGCAGGACCCGGGGTGGGGGCTGGGGGACTGGGGTGACCTCCAGTGAGGAACAAAGCCACGAATGTGTCTGTCTACCCACCTATCCATGCACCGGTCCGTCTCCCCCCACCCCACCCCCACTGGTCCTGGCTTGCCTCTGGCGCCCCTGCTGGACAAACCCTGTACTGCAGCCGGTGCCGGCGTCCAGTCAGGTGCATGTCTCTGGCGTTGCGGTCATTGAAGCTACATTCGCAGAGCTTGCATCGGAAGCGGATCACCTTGCCCTCATCGCTGCGCACCTGGGACAGAAGACAGCTCAGCCTCCCACTGCCCTGGAGGATGCTGGGTACCAAGACATCAGGACACTGAGCCTCCTCGAGGGGCTGGCAGGGTGGCGTCATGCCAGAGAAGTGTCTTGGGAAGTCCAGGTACATCCCATGGCCTTCCCTCATCCTCCCAACCCCGCCCCTGGGTGCAGGAGCCCGTATCCCATGATGCCTTGCCCACTACCAGGTACTTTCTTTGGTCCCCATGACTTCTGTCCAATGCCCTCAACTGATCAATCAGCAGGCCACCACAGCTGGCTCCAGCTGGTGTGCACTGCACTGGACAGGAGACTTGTCACCGGTAGCCCTGCACACACCCACACGAGTGATACGCTGGCATTGCTGGGGCTGGAGCCGTGGAGCCAGCTGTGAATGGAGAAGCTCGTGCGGTGTCTCCCCACCCTGGGTGTCCATGTGGTGGCCGGAGGCTGGCTAAGGTGTGACGCCATCTAAGATGGGCGTGGCTTCGCCTCTGGTGTCCCTGTCTCTGTGGATCTCTCATGCCACGTGGTGCTGGAAGGGAGTGTCCTGGTGCCCTGCCTGACTTTCCCACACCCTGGCCCCTCGTCCCACTCGTTGCGTGGAAGGTGGACATGGGAACAGGCGGTTTGGCAGCTCGGTTCTCAGAACCTCCAGGGGCCAAATCTGAACACACCCTGGGAGCTCTGCCACAAAGACTCCAAGTCCCAGAGGTCTTGCTTACCTCCTCCACGTACTCTGTCCCCACTGGCTGGATGTCCCCATAGCTCCCTGAAGCTTCCCCAGGGCCTCCCCTGGTGGTCTCCACCTTAGTGTGTGATGGTCGCCTGTCTCCGGGTCGGCTGTGTGCTGTCTGCAGCTCAGGTGGCCCTGACAGAAACCAGGGTCAGATGCAAACTGAGGCTCCCCTACCCCTTTCCCACAATGCCACGGGGTCTGAGCCAGAGAGGCAGCCAGCCCCTCCCTCCTGCGGAAGCCATCATGGGTAATATGGGGTCCAGCAGCCACAGAAGGGCAGGCTCTGATATCACAGGCCAAGGACAGCAAGCCGTTGGGCAAGTGACTTCCCACTGTCTGGTGATGATGTCACCTACAGGGAGCTTCAGAGGACAGTGACCTTCCATTTAACATAATCTCTTGGGCTGGAGAGATGGCTCAGTGGTAAAGAGCACCGACTGCTCTTCCAGAGGTCCTGAGTTCAACTCCCAACAACCACATAGTTAGTGGCTCACAACCATCTATATATAATGTGATCTGATGCGCCCTGTATATATAATAAATAAATCTTTTTTTTCCTCACAGATCTGGTGACATACGCCTGGGATCCTGCACTCAGAAGGATGCACTCAGTCCTCGGTCACCATGAGCTACACACTGCGATCCTATCTCAAAAACTAAGAGCTGGCAGGTGGGTAGCGCACACCTTTATTCCCAGCGCTCAGGAGGCAGGTCCAGGACAGCCAGGACTACACAGAAGAACCTTGTCTAAAGAAAAAAAACAAAACCAAAAACCCCCCAAAACAACAACCCCTGTCCCTAAAGATCCAAAAGCATAGGTGTGTAGCTCATCCCCAGTGGGGGTTAATGGGCGTGGTCAGGGTGGAGCCCCGCCTAGAATCCCCCAGTGAGGGGGCTGGGGGTGTGGTCAGGGTGGAGCCCCACCTTGAATCCCCCAGTGAGGGGCTAGGGGCGTGGTCAGGATGGAGGCCCGCCCAGAATCCCCCATTGAGGGGCTGGGGGCGTAGTCAGGGTGGAGCCCTGCCTAGACTCCCCCAGTGAGGGGCTAGGGGCGTGGTCATGGTGGAGGCCCGCCCAGAATCCTCCAGTGAGGGGCTGGGGGCGTGGTCAGGGTGGAGCCCTGCCTAGAATCCCTCAGTGAGGGGCTCCATACAGTCATCTGCTCACATGTACAGAACTGTAGAGACCTGTACCCTTTCGTGAGGCTACTGATCCCTTGGCTGGTGCTGGCCGGCCTGGGCTGTGTGGACTGTGATGGGCATGGGCTTCATGCTTGACTGAGGACTCGGAGGTGCTGTCCAAAGCTCGAGTGTGGGTGACATGCTGCGGTGTGGGCTCCGAAGGAACGGGCTTCCCTAGCCTGGTGTGTAACTTGAAAACCTGCAATGGACGTGCCCCCCGCCCCCCAAGCCTTCGGTCAGGACCAGCTGTGGGAGGAAAAGTCCTGGAGACACCTCCGGTCTGTGGTCCCATCTCTCAGATTTGGCCTTTCCCTTTCCAACGCCCATACCAGCGTCCTCTGTCTGTACAGCAGCCATCTCCATCTCTCTGACTCTCCAAGCTGCACACTGAGGTCCCTGCCACACGCAGGTCACGCACGCACACCACGCATGCACACCATGCACGCACGCAAGCGCACTTCTGGCTGCAGCCACAGTCCTGCCACAGTGTCATCATCTAAGGTCTCTCTCCACCTCCTGTGGTGGCCTCCTCCCCCCGCCCCCCGCCCCCGGGCTGCTCAGGACGCTCATACCTTCTGGTGCTTGGCTCCCCTCAGGTGGGCCGCATAGGCGTCCGCCCCGGTGCAGGACACAGCACACAGGCCACAGTGAAGGCTCGAGGCTCCTCTTGGACCCCCACTGGGCTGCGTGCCTGTCCTCTGAGCCGCCTGCTTCTTCCGGTGCTTCTGCCCTTCCAGGTGGTCCCGATAGGTCTGGAACAAAAATAGGGCGGCCTGAGTGGGTGGGTGGCCCCCTGCAGAACCCACGCCGTCACTGACCGCCCGCTGCAGCTGCCTGGTGGGCGCTGAGGGACACAGGTTCCCTGGCTTCCCCTCACCCACCGCTTGCTCCTGAGAGGAGTGAAGTCCTACGTTAGAAGACTCAGGGCTTAGCTGGGCGGTGGTGGCGCACGCCTGTAATCTCAGCTCTCGGGAGGCAGAGGCAGGAGGATCGCTGTGAGTTCAAGGTCTACAAAGTGAGTCTACGATAGCCAAGGCTACACAGGGAAACCCTGTCTGGAAAAAGCAGAGGGGAGGGGAGGGGAGGGGGCTGACTCACGGCACAGACGTCTCTGTTCACATACAAAAATAAACTCCTACCAGGTTTCTCAAGGGTCCTGTGTCTTGTCTGCAAGCGTGGGGTGGGGTGATGGGGAGCTGCCACCAAACAAAACCTGGCTTTTGCAGGCTGGGGCTGACATTCAGGGGACAAAGGCCTGAGTTCTGTCCCCAGAACCTCAGGAGTCAGCCACGTGGTTCCTGCTTGTGCTCTGAGGACTTGGAAGATGGAGGCAGGAGCATCAGGAGTTCAAGGTCATCCGCTACATAGTGAGCTCAAGGCTAGCCTGGGCCGCATGAGACCCTTCTTTTTTAAAAAATTTATTTATTAAAAAAAAAACCAAAAAAAAACCAAAAAAATTTTATTTATTAAGTATACAGTGTTTTGTCTGCATGTATTTCTGCATGAGGGCACCAGATCTCATTATAGATGGTTGTGAGCCACCATGTGGTTGCTGGGTATTGAACTCAGGATGTTTCGAAGAGCAGACTCTTAACCTCTGAGTCATCTCTCCAGCCCGAGACCCTTCTTAAAACAAAAAACTAGGTGCTGGTGCACGCCTTTAATCCCAGCACTCAGGATGCAGAGGCAAGTGGATTATTGTGGGTTCGAGGCCAGCCTGGTCTACAGAGTGAGTCCAGGACAGCTAGGGCTACACAGAGAAACCCTGTCTCGAAAAACCAAATCAAAATACAAAACAAAAACCAACCAACCAAACAAAAAACCCCAAAACCAACCAAACAAAAAACCCAGGGGCCGGAAAGTTGGCTCAGTGGTTAAGAGCAAAGTTTGAGGGGATCCACTGCCCTCTTCTGGCGTCTATGGGCAAGACTCACACAAGGAACACAGACTGACATGTAGGCAAAACCCGCACATAGAAAAACTAAATAAAAACAACTTTTAAAAAAGATAGTAAAAAAAAAAAGAAAACCCCTTTCAGAGCTGCTGAGAATGTGGCACACTTGCACACAGCTCCAGACCTTTGATTTCACAGAGTGCTTACACACTCAGAGCTCTGGAGACGAGAAATCAGGGCCACATCCGGGCCTTGGCACCCACAGGGTCCGACCACTTGACCCGTGTGTGAAAAAAAAAGGCTCAGTTCTTAGAAATGTGAGAACTAGGCAGCCACGGCCCACACACAGTGGGAGGAGCAGAGACGGCCCGAAACAGGCCTGCACCACTGCTTGATTCAGGGGATTAAAATGAAGGGGGCACTGAGGCAGGAGGATTGGGTGCCCAAGGTCAGCTTTAGTTCAGAGAGACCTCAGCACTGTCTCTCTCTCTCTGTTTTTTTTTTTTTTTCCGAGACAGGGTCTCTCTGTGTAGCCTTGGCTGTCCTGGACTCACTTTGTAGACCAGGCTGGCCTGGAACTCACAGCAATCCGCCTGCCTCTGCCTCCCGAGTGCTGGGATTAAAGGCGTGTGCCACCACGCCAGGCTCTCTCTCTGGTTTTTTGAGACAGGGTTTCTCTGTGTATCCTTGACTCATGTAGACCAGGTTGACCTTGAACGCACAGCAATCCACCCGCCTCTGCCTCCTGAGTGCTGGGGTTAAAGGTGTGCGCCACCACCGCCCGACCAGTCTTTCTCTCTTCTGACATCAATCCACTGTGGGCCGTGTGTGTTCATTGTGTGATGGATGTACTGTGATGTATGTGTGTGTGCATGTTGTATGTATGTATGATGTATGTGTGTGCCTATGTGTATGTGTGTTGTGTGATGGATGGATATGTGTGCATGCATTGCGCATGTGTGTGCACATGTGATGGATGTGTGTGCATGCATGTGTTGTGTGATGTATGTGTAATGTGTGTGTGTGTGCATGTGTGCATGCATGTGTACACGTGCGTGTGTTGTCCATGCAGACTCTGACATCAAGGATCTCTGGAAACGAGTCTATGATTCTGACGGGTTATTTCTCAAGGCTTTCTTTTCCACACTGCTGTTTGTAAAATTAAATTTGCTCCAATTTTCCCGCGTGGGGTGTGTTGCCTGTGTGCGTCTGTGCGCCCCGGGCCTGAGGTGGCCAGCAGATGGCGCAGATCCTCGGGAACTGTGGTTACAGGGCAAAGGACCCGCCACGTGACCCTGGGAACCAAACCCGGGTCCTGCAGAAGATAACCGTGACAGGGGCCTCACACTCACACAAAGCTGAGGATGGCCCGAATTCCTGACGCCCCCGCCCCCGCCGCAGTGCTCCGCAGCACCTGCCCGCCACCCCCGCCACTACGGCTTCTGACGGACGGTGTCAGTCCTGACCTGCGGCCCCGCGCAGCTGACCCTGCAGACCTCGCAGTAGTGCATGGATGGCGGCCTGGGGCCCGCCTTGGGCTTTGGGGTGCTGTCCAGGACGGGCAGCGCGTCGCTGGTGAAGCTGGGGTCCCAGGGCCCGAGGCCTGGGCCGCCCCACGGGTCCGAGCCCACGGGAGCCGGCGGCGGGGACGGCGCCTGCAGCCTCAGCGAGGCTCGCTGGGAAGAAGAGGGCGGCGCCTTCTGCGGGGGACGCTGCTGCCCAGGCGACACCCAGTCCGAGTCCGGGTTGCAGGAGCTTGGGCCTAGGAGGGCGACAGACAGGCGGGGGGTGGGGTGGGGGGGGGAAGGGTCCACAGCTGTGTTACCCACGCCCCAGGGAGAGGCGCCCCACTGGGGCCGGGGTGGGCTATGGTCGGGCCAGCAGCCCAGGCTGGACCCTGGTGACCACTAGGTGGCTGGTGGATAGGCCTTCCCTGTGTGGGCCCAGCTGGTCGGCGGGCGCAGCTCATAGGGCCTGATCTCAGGGAAATTTTCAACCTGAGACTAGATAGAGCTGGCAAGATGGCTCGGCTGATAAAGGTGCTTGTAGCCTGAGGGCCTGAGCGCCATCCGGGACCCACCCGCCTCCTGAACGCTGTCCTCTTGCCGTCTGCATGCGCCCAGATGCACACAGGAAATAGTAAATGTTACAGAAACAAACAAAAGGAAAAGACCTGAGTCCAGCCAGGCGCCGGCTCCCTCTTCCCGCACACAGGTGTGTCCTGTGATGGCTCAGATGTGGTCCCTTGTGATGTCCACGCGTCCCTCCCACCATCCCGCTCAGTCCCTCAGAGAATCCCCGCATCCCACCTGGTCGGCAGAGCGACCCGGCTGGCCGCTTCTGTGTGTCTCCGCGGCTCCTGGTCACCTTCTCTCCGCAGCTGTGACCATGCTCCTGGAGGGAACCAAGGGACAGGGAGAGAAGCAGCTGAGGGAAGTGGGTGGGACACGCAGGGCTGTGGGGCGGGACACGGGGGTCTGTGTGGTGGGACATGGAGGGCTGTGGGGCGGGACACGGGGGTCTGTGTGGTGGGACACGGAGGGCTGTGGGGCGGGACACGGGGGTCTGTGTGGTGGGACACGGAGGGCTGTGGGGCGGGACACGGGGGTCTGTGGGGTGGGACACGCAGGGCTGTGGGGCGGGACACGGGGGTCTGTGTGGTGGGACACGGAGGGCTGTGGGGCGGGACACGGGGGTCTGTGTGGTGGGACACGGAGGGCTGTGGGGCGGGACACGGGGGTCTGTGTGGTGGGACACGGAGGGCTGTGGGGCGGGACACGGGGGTCTGTGGGGTGGGACACGCAGGGCTGTGGGGCGGGACACGGGGGCCTGTGGGGTGGGACACGGGGGCCTGTGGGGAGGGACACGGAGGGCTGTGGGGAGGGACACCGAGGGCTGTGGGGCGGGACACGGGGGTCTGTGGGGTGGGACACGCAGGGCTGTGGGGCGGGACACGGGGGCCTGTGGGGTGGGACACGGGGGCCTGTGGGGAGGGACACGGAGGGCTGTGGGGAGGGACACCGAGGGCTGTGGGGCGGGACACGGAGGGCTGTGGGTAGGGACACGGAGGGCTGTGGGTAGGGACACGGAGGGCTGTGGGGCGGGACACGGAGGGCTGTGGGTAGGGACACGGAGGGCTGTGGGTAGGGACACGGAGGGCTGTGGGGAGGGACACGGAGGGCTGTGGGTAGGGACACGGAGGGCTGTGGGGCGGGACACGGAGGACTGTGGGTAGGGACACGGAGGGCTGTGGGGAGGGACACGGAGGGCTGTGGGGAGGGACACGGAGGGCTGTGGGGAGGGACACGGAGGGCTGTGGGGAGGGACACGGAGGGCTGTGGGGCGGGACACGGAGGGCTGTGGGGAGGGACACGGAGGACTGTGGGGCAGGACACGGAGGACTGTGGGGCGGGACACGGGGGCCTGTGGGGCGGGACACGGAGGGCTGTGGGGCGGGACACGGAGGGTTGTGGGGCGGGACACGGAGGGTTGTGGGGCGGGACACGGAGGGCTGTGGGGTGGGACACGGAGGGCTGTGGGGTGGGACCCGGGGGCCTGTGGGGAGGGACACGGAGGGCTGTGGGGTGGGACACGGAGGGCTGTGGGGTGGGACCCGGGGGCCTGTGGGGTGGGACCCGGGGGCCTGTGGGGTGGGACCCGGGGGCCTGTGGGGAGGGACACGGAGGGCTGTGGGGTGGGACACGGAGGGCTGTGGGGTGGGACCCGGGGGCCTGTGGGGTGGGACCCGGGGGCCTGTGGGGTGGGACACGGGGCCTGCGGGGTGGGACATGGGATCTGAGGGGTGGGACACTGAAGGGACAGTGAGGTGGACACTGAGGGGACAGTGAGGTGAACACTGAGCGGACAGTGAGGTGGGACACTGAGGGGACAGTGAGGTGGGACACTGAGGGGACAGTGAGGTGGACACTGAAGGGACAGTGAGGTGGACACTGAGGGGACAGTGAGGTGAACACTGAGCGGACAGTGAGGTGGGACACTGAGGGGACAGTGAGGTGGACACTGAAGGGACAGTGAGGTGGACACTGAGGGGACAGTGAGGTGGACACTGAGGGGACAGTGAGGTGGACACTGAGGGGACAGTGAGGTGGACACTGAAGGGACAGTGAGGTGGACACTGAAGGGACAGTGAGGTGGACACTGAGGGGACAGTGAGGTGGACACTGAAGGGACAGTGAGGTGGACACTGAGGGGACAGTGAGGTGGACACTGAGGGGACAGTGAGGTGGACACTGAAGGGACAGTGAGGTGGACACTGAGGGGACAGTGAGGTGGACACTGAGGGGACAGTGAGGTGGACACTGAAGGGACAGTGAGGTGGACACTGAGGGGACAGTGAGGTGGACGCTGAGGGGACAGTGAGGTGGACACTGAGCGGACAGTGAGGTGGACACTGAGGGGACAGTGAGGTGGACACTGAGGGGACAGTGAGGTGGACACTGAAGGGACAGTGAGGTGGACACTGAGGGGACAGTGAGGTGGACGCTGAGGGGACAGTGAGGTGGACACTGAGCGGACAGTGAGGTGGACACTGAAGGGACAGTGAGGTGGACACTGAGGGGACAGTGAGGTGGACACTGAGGGGACAGTGAGGTGGACACTGAAGGGACAGTGAGGTGGACACTGAGGGGACAGTGAGGTGGACACTGAGGGGACAGTGAGGTGGACACTGAAGGGACAGTGAGGTGGACGCTGAAGGGACAGTGAGGTGGACACTGAGGGGACAGTGAGGTGGACGCTGAAGGGACAGTGAGGTGGACACTGAGGGGACAGTGAGGTGGACAATGAAGGGACAGTGAGGTGGGACACTGGGGACAGTGGAGTGGAACATTGGGGGGCAGTGCACAGCCATCAGCTCTATGCGCTGGACTCTGCTCATCCAATGCTGTTTGTCGTTTAGTTTGTTACCGTTTTTGAGACAGGGTTTCTCTGTGCAGCCCTGGCTGTCCTCCACTCACTTTGTAGACCAGGCTGGCCTCGAACTCACAGAGATCTAACTGCCTCTGCCTCCTGAGTGCTGGGATTAAAGCCGAGCGCCACCACGCTGGCCTCCTGCATCACGTTTTGATGAGAAAGGCTCATACGCCAGGCTGACTTCAAACTCCCCACACAGTCAAGGATGATCTGAACTCCTGACTTCCCCATCCTTACCTCTGGGGTGCTTGGAGGACAGGACCTGCCCCGCGTCCGGGTTATGTGGTGCTGGGGAGGGAACTCACAGCTTTGTGGGGTGGGGGAACACGCTACCCACTGAGCCGCACTCGCAGCCATTAAAAAAAATCATTCATTTATTAATTTATTTTAAGGCCAGAGTCAAGTTTTTAATCTTCTGTTTCCCTAGTTTTGCTTTGTTGAGGCAGTATCACCCCACCCAGGATTGCTCCAACTCCCTATACAGATGGCAGGCCTGTGCCACAATGGTAGATCTGACAGTTTTAGGGACACATCAGTGAAGGAAGCTAGGAGCAGGAGAAAAGGAAAAAGAGCCCCGTGAGCGTGGAGTCAGACTCCTGCCCCCCCCCCACGGGACCACAGGCCCACCTCAGGCACTGCAGCTGCCCCCCCCCCCACAGGACCGCGGGCTCACCCCAGGCTCTGCCACTGCCGCCACGTCCCGTCCCGTCCCGTCCCGTCCCCACCCCCCCCCCACCCCCCCGCCACGGGACCGCGGGCCCACCCCAGGCACTGCAATCCCCGCCACAGGACCGCGGGCTCACCCCAGGCTCTGCCACTGCCGCCACGCCCCCCCCCCCCCCCCCCCCGCCACGGGACCGCGGCCCACCCCAGGCTCTGCAGTCCCCCACCCCTGCCATGGGACCGTGGGCCCACCCCAGGCACTGCAGACACAGCCATCCACGAGGACCCATCCGCTCTGCTGTGATAGTCACACAGACAGTAAAAAGCCTCCAGGATGGCCAAGCAAGCCAGAGCTGCACTTGGTGTGCTATCCTTCCTCCTGAGCCCCACCACAGCATTCTTGCTTACGACCTCCCCCCCCCCCCCCCGCTCCAATAAAACCCCCACTCTGCTTCATGACCACGCGGCCCCCACAATCAGTGTAGAAGCCACGGGTCCCAGTTTGGCCTGATTCTTGGCACCCCAAAGTGTTGGTTATGTGAGTTGGGGACGAGAGGTGGGTGGCAGGAGAGGTGGGGGAGGATTCCCAGAAGCCACTGCCAGGATGGGGCCACAGCTCTGTACATCTCGGTGTCCCCTAAGACCCCTCTGGGATCCTTGGGAGGTGTCAGCAGGGTAGCTCACGTCTCACCAGGGCATGTCTCGTCCCTAGGAATGCAACTATAGCACAGCTGATGCCATGGACACGTCTCCGTGAAACATTACCACATTTCCCTGTGGTGTGAGGGGTCTGGGGAAGGCTCAGTGGTTAGAGCACCCAGAGGATCCCAGTTGGAGTCCCAGCACCTACATGGTGGCTCAGGGCTGTCCGCACTCTGGCTCAGATCCAGGGCATCTGGCGCCCTCTACTGGCCTCCACAGGCACTGCACACACGTGCACAGACACACATGCAGGCAACGCACTCATACACGTAAGCAAATCACACAAGATCTTGTTGCATGAGGTGGAGCTGGGGTACCTGGTGGGTGGATGCAGTGGTAGCCACAGGGACAGGACCCTGGGGCCGGCTGTTGGATGTGGGGCCCTGGCTGGCATGGGGCCGGGAGCAGCTGTACCCCACAGGGATTCCTCTTCCAGGTGCAGGCGGCTGGGTGGCGGGGGCCAGGGCCAGGCTGGCGGTGCTCTCCATTCTAGGAGTGGACTGCAAGGTGTGGCTGGCCCCAGACACTGGGAGGAGGAAAGCCGAGGACGGCTGGGTGCTAGAGCCACCAAAACACAAAAGAGAGAGTGGGTTAGCTGGGTCTCCACGGTTTGTCCATGAGGCCCGAGAGGTCAGAGGTTACCACCACAGTGAGCTAGCCCATAGCTCAAAAACTGGTGGAAGCTGCCAGAGGGTGGCAGGTGCCACCTAGAAGGCGGGGTTGTGGTCTTGGGGTCAGGGAGTGACATCTGCTTTTCCCAGGTAGTTTTCTGTCAACTCTACACAGGCTAAAGTCATCAGAGAGGAGGGAACCTCAACCTAGGAAATGCCTCCGTAAGACTGGGCTTCATGGTGGCGCATGCCTTAAATCCCAGCACAGGAGGCAGAGGCAGGAGGATCTCTGCGAGTTCGAGGCCAGCCTGGTCTCCAGAGAGAGTCCAGGACAGCCAAGGCTACACAGAGAGACCCTGTCTTGGAAAAAGAAAGAAAGAGAGGGGCTGGAGAGATGGCTCAGTGGTTAAGAGCACTGCCTGTTCTTCCAAAGGACCCGGGTTCAATTCCCAGCACCCACATGGCAGCTCACAACTGTCTGTAACCCCAAGATCTGACACCCTCACACCAACAGACATAAATTAAATAAAAATGGAGAGAGAGAGAGAGAGAGAGAGAGAGAGAGAGAGAGAGAGAGAGAGTTTGAATGTGCTGCAGGCAAGCTCGCAGGACATCTCTTAATTAGTATTTGATGGGAGGGCCCAGCCCACTGTGGGTGGTGCCATTTCTGGGCTGGCGGTCCTGTGTTCTCTAAGAAAACAGGCTGAGCAAGCTATGGGGTGCAAGCCAGTGAGCAGCACCCACCATGGCCTCTGCATCAGCTCCTGCCTCCAGCCTCCTGACTGCTTTCGATGAGGGACGGTGCTGCAAAACCATAAGCTAAAACAAACATTCTCCTTCCTGACTTCTTTTAGCCGTGGGGTCTTAGCAAGGTTTTAACACACCCAACTAAGACAGAAATTGGTGCTGGGTTCTTGGGGGGTTTGCTGAGACATTCCTGGCCATATTCTGGGGAAGCCTGGGGAGCTGTCGAGGGCACTAGAGGGACAGTCTCCTACATGGTGCTGATGGAGGCCTGGCTTGTTAAGTTCAGAGGGAAGTAAAGACCCTATAGGGGCCATCTGGAATTTTGCGCTAGGAATCTGTAGTTCTGGTTGGCCAAAGCTTAAGAATGACCTGTAATGAAGCAGAGGCCACGCCACTGGGGTGAGACCTTCCGGGAAGTGTTTCCTGAGAGTCAGCACACAGGAACTGTTTTCCAGAGGCAGCCAAGGCCGTACCCCGCGCTAACATGTGAACGCTAACATGTGAACAGGTCACACGGAGAGCAGCTGAGGTTTAGCACGGTGAGAGGTCATCGGTGAAGGTGCAGCCCCAGTGGCAGTTGAAAGCCCAGGACTGAAAGGACTGCGCAGAGAATTTGCGATTTGGCACCATGAAGCAAACCCAGGACAGGCTATTGGTGAGGGACCCCAGCCTTGTGGAGATGCCAGGCCCGCGGGGTGACCACCAAAACAGCAGCAGCAGCAGAGGAGTGGAGCCGCCTGCAGGAGCCTAGGAGACAGGCTGTGTGAGCTGCAGTGGGCGGAGCTGGGGGAGTGACCCAAGGCCCTCGGAGGAGCCCAGAGGATTGTGAGTCCCAAGTAATTGGGTACCATTTACTCTGTTGGAATTGGTTTTGCCTTGTTCCAATGGTGACTTGGTTCTTTCTGCCTGGAATATGGAAGTATTTTTTAAAAGTTTTATTTTACAAGAGCCCACAGTTGAGAGACTATGGGGTTTTTAAAGAGAGATTGGAGGGTTTTTGTTTGTTTGCTTTGGTTTGATTTTTTGAGACTGGGTTTCTCTGTGGAGCCTTGGCTGTACTGGACTCACTTTTGTAGACTAGGCTGGCCTTGAACTCACAGAGATCCTCCTGCCTCTGCTCCGAAGTGCTGGGATTACAGGCGTGTGCCAACACATCCAGCTGAGACACTGGAGTTTTGAAAAGGAGACTGGATTTTATTTTATACATTTAAGAAGATTTTATATTTTTACCTTATGTGTATAGTTTCTTTGCCTGCAAGTCTGGCTGTATACCACATGTGTGCCTGGTGCTTGCAAAGGTCAGAAGAGGGCATCAGGTCTCCTGGCCTGGAGTGACAGGTGGTTATGAGGCACTACGAGGGTGCTGGAAACCAAACCCAGGTCCTCTACAACGGTAGCCAGTGCTCTAACGATTGGGCCATTTCTCCAGCCCCAAAAAGAGTGAATTTTAAACTGACTTGCAAATAAGCTTGTAGTATATTTTATATTGTGATATTTATTGATAAGAGATCTCGGGTATGAGCAGAACAGGAGAAGTTAATGCTCAAAACTGTCACATTGGTCTGTCAGTCTGACAAGAAGCAATCAACTCTGCTGGGCAGTTTTACATCAACTTACCTAAGTTAAAAGTTATCTGAGAGGAGGGAACCCAATTGAAAATAAAAACGCCTACATAACATTGGGCTGTAGGCTAGCCTGGTCTTCATGAGTGATTGATGTGGGAGGGCCCAGCCTACTGTGGGTGGTGCCATTCCTGGTTTGTGGCCTCGAGTGCTGTAAGAAAGCAGTCTGGGCCGGGTGTGGTGGCGCACGCCTTAAATCCCGGCACTTGGGAGGCAGAGGCAGGCGGATCTCTGTGAGTTAGAGGCCAGCCTGGTCTACAAAGAGAGTCCAGGACAGGCAAGGCTTCACAGAGAAATCCTGTCTTGTAAAACCAAAAATAAATAAATGAATAAATAAATAAATAAATACTAGTTTGGGCAAGCCACGGGGAGCAAGCCAGAAAGCAGCACCCTCCATGGCCTCTGCATCAGCTCCTGCCTCCAGGCTCCTGCGCTCCTGTCCTGACTCCGGCGGTGTGGAAGTCTAAGTCGGATAAACCCTTCTCTCTCCAACTTGCTGTTGATGCTGGGTTCTCTCTTCTTTTTAAAACTGTTTGTAAATTTGTGCGTATGGTACAATGGAAGAGGACAGCGAGCCGAAGTCCGTTCATCTTTGAGCCTGACTCCTAGGGCTTGAACTCACGTCACCAGGTTTAGCAGGGAGCGATTTTCCAGTGAGCTCTCGGCTCTTGGCCGCAGTGTGTCTCCTCCGCAACAGGGACCCTAACCCAGACCCCTGGTCAGGAGGATGCGCCCTGAGCTGGCAGCGCCCCCAGCTCTCTACGGTCCTTTCTACTACTGACCGATTCATTTGTCCATTTATTTTTTTTTTTTTTTTTTTTTTTTTTTTTTTGAGACAGGGTTTCTCTGTGTAGCCTTGGAATTTGTCCATTTATTTAGAGACAGGTCTGGCTAAGTCACCCAACCTGGCCTCATATTCACTATAGCTCAGGCTAGCCTTGAACTCCAGACCTCCACCCTGGCCAGTCTCTGTCCTTCAGAGCTTGCGTTGGAGGCCTGCGCCACCTGCCTGTACCTTTAACTGACTTCCAAAGACTGGGAGCCTCACTTCACCATGCCTGGCTAGGTCCCCCACCCGTTAGACACCAGAATCCCATACCCCATACCCGCCTGGAGGGTCCCCCCATCCATCAGGGAATAGAACCCCCAATGCATACCCGTGTGGAGGGTCCCCATCCATTAGACCCCTGAGCTCCTGCCTGACCGAATCCCCGCCTGGAGAGTCCCCCATCCATTAGACATCAGAAACCCCAACTCCATCCATCAGGGGCCAGAACACCCCACCCTAGTACCGCTTGGAAGGTTCCCCAAGGTCTCAGGTCCTCTCTGAGGTCAGTCCCCTCCCCCAGCTCTGTCCTCTATCCTAGGTCCCCGCCTTCCCCGAGCCGGGTCGGTCCACCCCAGGCTGGCCCTGTCCCCACGGGGTCCCCGCCCCGCCCTCCCGCGGACCCCAGGGACCGTCGCCCCGCCCCGGGCCCGCCCCGCTCCCCGTGACTCATGACCGCGTCCCGCAGGGTTGGGGCGCCCCGCCGCCCGCGAGGCTCGTTACCTGGACGACGGGCCCGCGCCCTACGCGAGGCCGGAAGAGCTGCTAGCCGCCATGTCCGCATCCTCCCCTAGCCCACGGGAGTGACGTCACGGCCCTGTCCCTGACGCACCGCCCCGTGCTCGCCCAAGCCCCGCCCCCACCCGGGCCCTTCACCCCCGCCAACCTCTGCGAGAGCCTCGGCTTGTCCCCTCCCATTGACCAAGCCCCGCCCCTGAGAGGCTCCGCCTGGTCCCGCCCATTGATCAAGCCCCGCCCCGCCGTGAGAGGCTTCTCCTGGCCCCGCCCACTGAATAAGCCCCGCCCCCTGTTCAGGAGTGCTGACCCAGGTGGCCAGACACACTGGACACACCCCACTCACTCCCATGCTCTGCGTTGGGGTCTCGGCAGATCAGGGATCGAACTCCAGTTGTCCAGCTCGGCCTCAAGCGCCCTCACCTGCTGACCTGTGTCGCCAGCCTCCTTGTCCCTTCTGAGAAGCGAGGCGGAGGGCTGCCTGATTCTGGGACAGAGAGCTTGGGACTGACCTCAAGGCTGAGAGGGCGCAAGCCTGGTGCCCAAAGTCCTCCAGCCACTTCACACACGCACACACACACAGATGTGCGCCGTGTGCTCACGGGCTTGTTCGAGAAGGGTGCATACTGATTCATCAGTACTAAAGCAAACTGGTGTAAGACTCAGCCCAGAAAAAGGGAGTAAACGCAGACACCTACGCCAACGGGGAAGGATGGCCCTTGAGGCCGACCGAAAGGACACTCAGGGCAGGATCTCACCCCCAGATCGGCAGACACAGGAGGTGGGATGCAGGAAGCAGAAGCGGGTGGGGATGGATGGCGTGGGAGGGGAACGGTAGGGACAGCCACGCGGACGCGTGAGTGAGCCTCCCGCGCGGTGCCACGGCGGCCAGTGTGGGGATCCAGGACAGGAGGCGACGGCCTCTGCGGTGACCCACACTCACAGCGAATTACACAGAGGTCGGGGATCCGGGAGCAAAGGCCGGGTGGCGGGAAGGAGCAGGAAGAAGCTCGGGGGACGGCCGCTCACCTCTAAATTGATGGGGCGGAGTTCTTCAACCCCAAACATTTATTCTGTCACAGTTTTGGGGACCAAAGCCTGGCCGGGATGGACAGTGGGAAGATCCTTCTCTGCGTGCTTTACCTTCTGGAAACTTCTGGGAACCAGAGGCCACATTAAACCTTTAGCTTAGTCTCCGTCATTGGGGATTCTAGGCGGGGCTCCACCCTGACCACGCCCCTGGGCCCTCACTGGGGAATTCTGGGCGGGGCTCCACTGTGACCACGCCCCCAGCCCCTCACTGGGGGATTCTAGGCGGGGCCCCACCCTGACCACGCCCTCATCCCTCTTCTGCTTTTTAAATTTTTGTGGGTGTCTGTGCACATGTGTGTTAATGCGCATGTGGAGAACAGTGTCTTCCTCAGTGGCTCTCCCCCTGTTCTGTTGGCCCTAGGCTCCTCCTGCGCCTGATCCAGCTGGAACCGCAGGAGCATAGAGCCCCCTGGATTCCGGGGACCCCTCCCGACATCCAAACGCCTACCCCCCTAGCTGTCCCCAGGAGCCCCACCTCTCCCTTCTGCGGTGAGGTCTCGCCAAGCTGCCGAGGCTGACCCTGGCCTCAGTGCATAGTCCACCCTGGCTTTGAACTTGGCATCCTTCTGCCTCAGCGGTCCCAGGGCTGCAGACCAGGATGCAAAGCTACGAGTCCCCCCTCCGTCCTCCCACCAGCTTCCAGCTGGACACCTGCAGGGGGCGCTGTTCCCACGGTGGCGCAGACCCACCCAATACACCTAAAACAAAAATCAGCCGGGTCCGCAGCACGCCAGAACCCAGCCTCGCCCTCTGCCTCACCCTGGAAAGGGGATCTGAAAACCTCCATTCCTCTGCCCTCTGAGATGGTTTCAAGGGCGCCTCTTCCCCCATATCAGGGAGCTTCGCGGGCTCCCCGCTCCATCCCGTAAGAGCCAGGCCGCTGCTGTTTGTCCTTTTATTTGTTTTCTCTCTTGTTGTGATTTTGCATAAGTACGATGCACCATCTCACAGGCTTTTTTTCCCCCCTTGCACCTGCTCCGGGCATGACTGAGAGAGATGCTTTCATCTCAGCCAATAGGGAAAGGAGGATGCAGGCAAGGGGGGGCAGGGGTAGATTGGAACTGTCTATCAGGCCTGGGCCCGCCCCCTGCACACAAAAGCAGCTTCCTTCACTATCTGGGGGCAGGCAGAGCCTCAGCCACCCGGGAAGGGAAAAGCCGGAGCCGCGGCAGGCCCGGGCTGCGATGGCGGGGCACACAGAGACCGCGGGGGAAGAGGGGTGCCTCTACTAACGCACGGCACCCCCTTCTCCAGTTGGGCCCGAGCCGGTGTGCCGCGTCGCCCTAGGTGACCTTCCTCGGATGTGGACTTGGCCCTGAGCATCCTTCCGCCAGGCCCCTCGCCTGGGTACCACCGAGAGATGCCCGCCCGCATCCGCGCCCGGCCCGCCTTTGTGTGCAAGTGACGGCGCAGAGGCAGCCACCGCCGGCGCCGCCGCCGCCGAGGTGAGTGGGCCTTTTGCTAAGTGGAAAATTAAATTGTCATTTGTCCCTTACTCTTAGTCCAGCCAGGGGAAAGGCTTGCCCAGGAGGTGCTGGCGGCTCCCCAGCCTGGACGCTGCGCTGGGCGCCTCCGGTTCTCGGTTGCGAACGCAGAGGCGCAGGAGCAAAGCCCCAGCTCTCGCCGGAGCATCCTGGGGGCGGTAAACCTCTCATCCGGTGTCGGGTGTTTTCTATTTATAACCCCGACTGCGGGCTTGGAGAAATCAAAATTACATATACAATAAAAACGGGGGTAGGTTTTTAGCAGCATGGCCACCGGGCCGGAACCTGAGCTGCTTTTCCTGGATTTGCCTGGGTTCCCGGTCCCTCTCTGTCGCCTGGCGCCCACTGGAGACCCGCCACACCCAAGACTTGGAAGTGTGTAGATGAAGGTCCTTCCCCCGTCACTCCGCTTGGGACGAGGGATCCATGTCCCCTCCCTGTACAGTCACAATGGACTTGACTCAGCTGCGCTGGAGACGCCTGGGACACACAGGGGGAGCGATTTTCCTCCTGTGCCGTGTCTCTTCGCTGTCGCTCCTCCATGAATGGGTGATGACATTCGAGTCGGCCCCGCCTCCCCCGGGCTCCTTAATCTCCCAGCGTTGGTCACACCTGCAGGCCGTCATCCACTGGCTGCCGGAGACACACCCCAGCCACGCGCCGCAAATGGCCTGCGTAGGCTCTGAAGGCAGGGGACTGGCGGGGGAGGGGGGGGCCCTGTCATCGGATCATGGTGGAGAATCCTGACGTCCCGTGACTGGGCCCTGGGACAAGGAGAAAAACATGATTCGCAGCCCTGTTGACGCCAGGGTTTGGTTTGGGGGCATCCTTAATTGCGGCGGGGGTGTGTGTGTGGTGGGGGTGCAGGGTCTGTCCTCGAAACCCGGGCCTCCATCACAAAGCGCTTCTATGTGAGAGTCTTGGGGAGCCCCCATGTCACCGCAGCGCACCGCGCTACCCAGTACCTGCAGGGGGAGGAAGGTGAAGAGCTATCCCTAGTTTTAACCACTGGTTTACAAACCAGAACAGGGGCGCAGTAGCTCTCGCCTTGCAAGCACGAGGACTTGAGTTTGATTCCCGGGACCCGCAGAAAAAGGCACTTGCAATGGCTTCTGGCAACCCAGAGCTGAGCCGGTAAAGGCATCTGCTGACCGGAGTTGGCTCCTCAGGACGCACAGAGTGGAAAGAGAGATCGGACTCCTCTGAAATAGCCGGAAAATGCACACACACCCCACACAGACAAAATAGATAACTGTGGTATAAAAGGTCATCAAACTAGCCAGGGGCGGGGCTGGGGGCGGGGCACGCACACACGGCACTCTGAGGCTGAGGTGGGACTGCATAGTGAGTCCCAGGAGAGCCAGGGCTACGCAAAGAGAGCCTTTTCACCCCTGTACCCAGTAAAAATATTCACAGCTGAGGCTGGAGAGTCAGCTCCGCGGTTATAGCACTGGCTGCTCCCGCGAAGGACCCGGGTTCGATTCCCAGCACCCACTTGGTGGCTCATGATTGCTGTGGCTCCAGTTCCAGAAGACAGGATGCCCTCTCTCGTGTCCTCTGAAGGTACTAGGCGCGCACATGGTGCACAGACAGACATGCTGGCAAAACACACAAAATAAAGCTGGTGGTGGGGGTTTGGCAAGATGCAATCCCAGGCCCGTGGGAGCAGAGACCGGAGGGTACCCTAGCTTCTGTCGCAGCGCGACTCTGCCTCAGCATGTAAGGCAGAGGGATGACGACACTGATGTTGACCTCCGACCTCCGTCTGAATGAGCGCACCTGCACACACACACAAACAGGCGTGTGGGAACCAGGGGTAACAGGCTCAGAGGACACCCACAAAAAGCCATTACCTATCCAACCCACTAACGGGGAGGAAAGTGAGGCTCTGAAGTACAAGAGGTCAGGACACAGCTTAAGGCAGTCGGTTCTCTGCCTCACTACGTGCATCCTAGCTATTGAAGCGAGCTTGGTGGCAGCTGCCCTCTCGCCTGTCCAAAACCGAGATGGATGGAGTGGGCAGATGGCCTGGAGTGGACAGAAGCAGGTCAGAGGAATCCCTCTTAGAAAGTGCTGATCACAAAAAAATAAATAAATAAATAAAAAGTGCTGATCACAGCAGGGAAAACTGATCCTGACAGTCATTCACACTTTAGTATGAATGAGATTCTAGGGTGGTTTCTGGTTTTTTTGGTTTTTGGTTTTTTAAAAAAGATTTACTTACTTACTTGACTTACTTATTATGTATACTTATTCTACAAACCAGCAGAGGGCACCAGATCTCATTATAGATGGTTGTGAGGCCCCATGTGGTTGCTGGGAATTGAACTCAGGACCTTGGGAAGAGCAGACAGTGCTTTTAACCTCTGAACCATCTCTCCAGCCCCCATGGTTTCTGTTCTTTTCTTTTTTCTCTCTTTCTTTCTGTTTGTTTGTTTGTTTGTTTGAGACAGGATTTTTTTGTGTAGCCCCGACTGTTCTGAAACTTACTCTGTAGACCAGGCCGGGCTCAAATTCAGAAACCTGCCTGCCTCTGTCTGCGAATTTCTAGGATTAGCTTGTGCCATGATTCTGCATTGGATTGTTTATATGGTTGTTTGGTTGGTTTTCGAGACAAGGTCTCTCTGTCTTTGGCTATCCTGGACTCACTTTGTAGACCAGGCTGGCCTCGAACTCACAGCGATCTGCCTACCTCTGCCTCCTGAATGCTGGGATTAAAGGCATGCGCCACCACACCTGGCTGTTTATTTGTTTGTCTGTTTTAAATTAATTCCTCAGTAGTTGAGGGCAGAGGAAAAGCAGGGAAGATGAGTCAGCGTGGGTGGCATCTGCCCTGGAGAAGGTGGATCTGAGAGGCCCAAATGTGGGGCCTGTATCTAGGGCCTCAACCCCTCACCTGAGTTCCTATGAAGGCTCAGATGCTCTGAGCCCCATGCACACTCACCTGTGACACAGGAATCCTCCAGCCGTGAGACACAGACCAATCAGAGGACGGGGGTGCAGGGCTGTGGTTATGGGCGTCTAGCTCAGCCTGTTCATTCTCTTCCAGGTCACCTTCCGGGGCCACCCAAGCTTCTCTTTCCAGCTCCCATGGGGACCACAGAAGCCACGCTGAGGATGGAAAACGTGGACGTGAGGGATGAATGGCAGGATGAGGATTTGCCCGGGTGAGGGTGCCAGCTTCCCCATCCCTGGGTCCTCAAGTCTCCCCTGGCCCCGGCAGCAGTTGTTGGCGATGGTATCAGAACCTTCCGGAACCACTTCCTCCAAGACTCCCAGACAGGGAATTCCTGTAGCCAGGCTGAGTGTGATGACCGAATCTCGCAGCTCAGCTCTCCGCAGTGGGAGCTGAAGAATGAGTTCAGGCCAACCTGGGCTGCGGAGCCAGACTCTGTAATAAAAAAAACAAACAAAAAACAAAACAAAACAAAGGACAGCCAGGCGTGGTGGCACATGCCTTTAAATCCCAGCACTAGGGAGGCAGAGGCAAGCGGATCGCTGTGAGTTCAAGGCCAGCCTGGTCTACAAAGCAAGTCTAGGACAGCCAAGGTTACACAGGGAAACCCTGTCTCAAAAAACAAAACAAAACAAAAAAACAAGAACAACAAAAAAAGAAGAAGCATGGTCCAGGGTGGAGCTCAGCCTAGAACCCACAGTGAGAGGCTGGGGGCGTGGTCAGGGTGGAGCCCCGCCTAGAACCCACAGTGAGGGGCTGGGGGCGTGGTCAGGGTGGAGCCCCGCCTAGAACCCACAGTGAGAGGCTGGGGGCGTGGTCAGGGTGGAGCCCCGCCCAGAATCCCCCAGCGAGGGGGCCGGGGGCGTGGTCAGCGTCTACATAGTAAGTTCTAGACTAGCCTGAGCTAAATGAAATGCTATTTTGAAGGCTCCCAGGGTAAAGAACTTGCACTGTAAACATGGGGACCAAAGTTCAAACCCAAGACCTCAGGGAAAAAGACAAATGGGCATTTGTGACAGAAGAACTGGGGAGGTGGAGAAGCGACACCTGGAGCTTGCTGATCAGACAGTCTCGTCTAATCGGCAGCCTCCTGGTCATGGAGAGCCCCTGACGGAGACGTCCTGACACACAGAGTTCAAGACAGCAAACATGGAGGCCTGAACTCAGTGGACTTGGGCAGAGTGCTCACCCAGAGCGCAGAAGCCGGGGGTTCCTGTCCCAGCAACACCCAAAGTCACCTCTTTCATCCCCCAACACTCAGGAGGGAGAGGCAGGAGGACCACAGAGTTCAAGGTCGTCCTGGCTACTTTGCAGGTTCAAAGCTAGCTCGCGCTACAGGAGACTTTTGACAAGAGATAAAAGGGAGAAATGCGTTGTTTCTTTACAAGCCCGCGAGCCTGGCCTCCCCATCAGTAAGTGATGCCCAGCAGCGCACAGCCAAGGGCGGCCTGACCCAGGAGACCACTGGCAGCCAGGGTTCCCACCCACCTCAAGACAGGCATTTCCCTGTGCGGCAGCACACCCATGCCAGCCTGGCGCTTGGCCGACCAGGCTTCTTCTCCCTCCCTCCTTCCCTCCCTCCCAGGTCCAGCTGCAGCTGCACAGAGACGTCTGTGTGCACAGCCTCTCAGGCAGGGATCCATCCCAGGGTATCTGCTTGCCTCTCAGGGCAAAGCCCAGCACAGAAGGTCGCTGGAGAGAGACAGAGAGACAGAGAGAGAGAGACAGTAACAGAGAGAAAGAGAGAGGGTGTGTGTGTGAACATTGTGTGTGTGTGTGTGTGTGTGTGTGTGTGTGAACATTTTGAGACAGGGTTTCTCGTAGCTTAAGCTGACGTTAAACTTGCTTTGTAGCCTAGGAGGGCCTGGGATCCGCCTGCCTCTGCCTCCCCAGTGCTGGGATTAAAGGCTTGAGGCACCACGGCCTGGTGATGCCAATGTTTCCCAATTCTTCTCACCTCGTTTTTTTGTTTGTTTGTTTGTTTGTTTTAAAGACAGGGGTTCGCTGTGTAGCCTTGGCTGTCCTGGACTCACTTTGTAGACCAGGCTGGCCTCTGCCTTCCTGAGTGCTGGGATTACAGGCCTGCCTGTGCCACCAAGCCTGGCTTTGGCTCTTAATTAATTAATTAATTAATTAATTAATTTATTTATTTATTTTTATTTTTTTGGTTTTTCGAGACAGGGTTTCTCTATGTAGCCTTGGCTGTCCTGGACTCACTTTGTAGACCAGGCTGGCCTCGAACGAGTGCTGGGATTAAAGGCATGCGCCACCATGCCCGGCTGGCTCTTAATTTTTTTTAATATTTATTTATTCATTTATTTAGTCATTGTGGAGACAGGGTCTCACTGAAACTGGGAAGGCTGATGCAGGAGGATTACCAGTGTTGGGCCATCCTGAGCTACAGGAGTTAGTGCATGGTGCTGACCAGCTGAAGGTAGAGGCAGAGAGCAGGGGCCAAGGCCGAGGGCAAAAATTCACTGCGTGCAGCCACCTTGAACCTGGGTGTTCTGTGACCTGCTTTAGTTTTCTCTCTGTGAAATACACTTCCTGCTGTTCCTGAGGAGCCAACAGGATTACGCCCTGAAGGAAGAGTTGAGGGGCGGGGGTGCAGCATGGTGGAGCCTTTGCCGAGAATCCCCCAGTGAGGGGCAGGCTGGGGGCGTGGCTCTTCTGAAAGGCATCCTTCTACATGGATGCTTCCAGAACGGTGTGCTCTGAGGGAGAGCTGAGACTGGGGCATCGCTGTCTTAATCTGACCGCATTTTCTTCCTTTTTTTGTTTTTTGTTTTTTATCTTTTGTTTCTCTCGACTTCCTTGGCTGGACCTGTCGTGATCATCTGTATCTGTCCTACTGCACTTTTGATGCCGGGCCCTGGGGGTTTCTGCAGACCGCTCCCAGAAGACACCGGGGTGGAGCTGCTGGGTGGTGCAGTGGAAGATTCCTCCTGTAAGTGTGCAGCATATGCAGAAACGCGAGCTTGGTTTCAGGGTGCACATGGTGTCCGGGTTTGCATGCAGGGGGCCTGTGGTGTGCCGAGACCCACAGGGGTAAGAGCCCCGTGATTGAACACACCCACTGTGGCGCCAGATGTTGCAGCGGATCTTGAGATTCCCCCAAAAAGAACCAGAAAGACTCGAAACCGCTGTAACTACAACAGGAACCTTTAATGTTTCAGCCCGAGCTGGATTGTGCCTGACACCAAGTCAAAAGCATCCGGAAGCAACCCTGGGGTGTTAATCGGGGGGGGGGGGGGGGGGGGACTTTTTTTGTTCTTGTTTGGTTTGGTTTGGTTTGGTTTTGGTTTTTCGAGACAGGGTCTCTCTGTGTAGTCTCGGCTGTCCTGGACTCACTCTGTAGACCAGGCTGGCCTGGAATTCACAGCCATCCTCCTGCCTCTGCCTTCCGAGTGCTGGGGTTAAAGGCGGGTGCCACCTCGTCCAGCTATCTGTAGACTTTTTAAGTCCTTTTCCTCCCAATGTCCTTAAAGCAGCGGGGAGTCCTAGTTTGCCAATCATCTATTGGTTGAGTAACATAAGGGATCTAATTGTCCAAAGGTGACGCAGGTACAGAAAAAGGCGCCAAGACCACCCATGCATGGCTTAACTTTCTTTGTTCCTTTTGTTCACCACTTTGCCCAGGGAAGTATCTGTTTTCTTAGTAACCCCATCTGGGGGGGGGGAGCGGGGAGGGGGGGCCCCCTCCCCAGCCCCCACCCCCTGTCCCCCATCCTCACCCCCAGCAGGTCAGTTGCTATCAGACATCTCTACCTCTGGTGGGCTTCTTTCTTGCAGCCGTGAGCTCAAATCTCCTTACTTTTTTTTTTTTTTTTTTTTTTGGTTTTTCGAGACAAGGTCTCTCTCTGTGTTAGCCTTGGCTGTCCTGGACTCACTTTGTAGACCAGGCTGGCCTCGAACTCACAGCGATCCGCCTGCCTCCGCCTCCCGAGTGCTGGGATTAAAGGCGTGCACCACTACGCCCGGCTCCTTACTTTTTCAAATCTCTTTTCTCTACCTTTTAAGTCTGTTTCCTCAAAGACCTTTGTGACCCTCAGATAGGCCATTTGTGGCACCAAGGCCATCGCCGTGGCTGGCTAGGGACCGGTGTTAGCTCAGGAGGGATGCACTTCCCGGCTACCCCCTAGGTCTATAGTGGGGTTTAGCCAAATTTAAAAAAAAAAAATCTTTTAGGCCTCTCATTCTCTCCCCACTCTGAGATGGATGGCACCGTGTCTCACTGTGTGTCCCTAAAGTGGTTTCCTGATGTCTCTGTTCCTCTGATGCCCCAGGGACTAACTGCAGGTAATGCGCTTCCAAGCAGGAGGCAGGGAAGGGTTAAATGGCAGGATTGCTCAGTGGTTAGCGTATTCGTTGTTCCTCGCTGGGCTGCTGTAAGCGACTGAGTTCTGACCTCTGAACCTGGGGTGAAAGGTCTTATAAGGATAGAGCCCATTCGTAATTCTAGTACTGCACAAGTGGAGGCAGGGGGATGCCTGGGACTCACTGCCCAGCTTGTCTACCCTAATCAGTGATCTCCAGTTTCGGTGACAGCCCCCATCTGGAAAATCCAAAGTGGACCGGGACTGGGGGAAGACCTAGGAGGGCAGAGTATGCACACACACACACCTGTACACACACACAGTTAGAAAATGTATACATTTGATTTCATGTCTGAGCACAGAGGTCCTTGCTCAGAGTCCCAGAATGTGGGAGGCTGAGGCAGGGGGATTGCCAGAAGTTTAAGGATGGCCTCAGCTGTGGAGGCAGACCATGTTGCCTGGTCAGGTGATGTGGAGGATGAGCTTCTGAGGCCAAGAGAGAGAACTCACCAGGGCGCGTGTCTTAGTCAGCGTTTTATTGCTGTGAAGAGACAGCACTATGAGCATGCAGTGCTCATAAAAACATCATTTAACGGGGCCTGGCTTACAGCTCAGGGGTTTAGTCCATTAGCATCATGGCGGGGAACAGGGCAGCGCGCGGGCAGACACGCTGCTAGAGGAGCTGAGAGTTCTGTGGCTGGATCCGCAGGCAGCAGGAAGAGAGACAGACACACTGGGCCCCGGCTTGTGCGTCTGAGACCTCAAAGCCTGCACCAGTGACTGTTCCTCTAACAAGGCCACACCTCCTAATCGTGCCACTCCCTATGGGCTTGGGGGAGCATTTTCTTTCTTTTTTTTAAAAAAAAAATTATTATTTATACAGTATTCTGCTTGCATGTACACCTGCACACCAGAAGAGGGCGCCAGATCTCATTATAGATGGTTGTGAGCCACTATATGGTTGCTGGGAATTGAACTCAGGACCATTGGAAGAACAGCCAGTGCTCTTACCCTCTGAGCCATCTCTCCAGTCCCATTTTTGGTTTGTTTGTTTGTTTGTTTTTTGAGATAGGGTCTCTCTGTGTTAGCCCTGGCTGTCCTGGACTCACTTTGTAGACCAGGCTGGCCTCGAATTCACAGTGATCCACCTGTCTTTGCCTCCCGAGTGCTGGGATTAAAGGTGTGCGCCACCACCACCCGGCCAGCATTTTCATTCCAACCACAACAGGGCATTTGTCCGTGTGGACAGCCACGTTCCTGGGTATGGCCTGCTTGTACAAGCAGAAGCTCACTGTGTGTCAGTCAGTGCCAGGCCCTGGCCTGTGCACCCTTCCTCCAAATCTCCCGTCCCTGTGTGTAGCATAACCCACGACCCAGCCCCTCATGGAGGATTCTCTACAGTTCTCTACATCCAGCTTAGACAGCCATCAGACACGCGCCTTTGTGCCTGGCAGGATTTTCTTTTAGGGTCCAGGCCACTTTGGTAGAGCACACACTATTTAAAAGACTTTCAAGTGTTCATTTTTTCTTTTTCTTTTTCTTTTCTTTTCTTTCTTTCTTTTTATTTTATTTTATTTTGTTGGCTTGTTTTTTGTTTTCTGAGCCAGAGTTTCTCTGTGTAGACTTGGTTGTCCTGGACTCCCTTTGTAGACTAGGCTAGCCCTGAACTCACAGCAACCCGCTTGCCTCTGCCTCCCGAGTGCTGGGATTAAAGGTGTGCGCCACCATGCCTGGCAACCAAAGATTTCTAATCCTCCTGCCTCCACATTCCAAGAGCAGATGACAGGATTGCATTCTAGGGCCTTGGAAGCTTTTTTCTTTTTAGGATAAATACTTCTTTTTCTGTCTGTTGTTGTTGAGAAAGGGACTAACTCTGTAGACCAGGCTGGCCCTGAACTCACAGAGATCCTCCTGCCTCTGCCTCTGCAGTGCTGGGATTAAAGGCGTGCTCTACTACCACTAGGCCTGGAAAATACTAGTTTTGTTGTTTTGTTTTGTTGTTTTGTTGGGTTTTTTTTTCAAGACAGGGTCTCTCTGTGTAGCCTTTGCTACCCTGAACTTATTTTGTAGACCAGGCTGGCCTCGAACTCATAGCGATCCACCTGCCTCTGCCTCCCTGAGTGCTGAGATTAAAAGCAGGCGCCACCATTCCCAGCTAGCAAATACCAGTTTTGAGAGCAAATTCCATCTAACTTTTACTTTTTAGGTAAATTAAACTTTATTTTCTGCCCCCAACACCTCAATGCCATTTAATTTTAAGTTTTGGCAACAATCCCCTTTATTTCAAATACCTATTCTTTGGTCCCATCTCGGCATGGCTGACGAGTGTCACCTCCACGTGTGACCCTGGCCTGTGATTTTGATTCTGCCCTGTGGGGAGACTCCATAACATTTTAACATACCTCATGGATTGGCACACTTGGCACACTTCTGGGAGGGAGGGAGGGAGGGAGGGAGGGAAGGAGGGTCCGTCGCAACCCCCGGATTCCTAGGGTGCCCCTTGGTGGCTACTCACACCTTGGGGTTTCCAGCTGGCCACGGACAACCCTGTGCTGCACAGTCACAACCTAAACCAAAACCTCCCTGAGTGGGCAGCTCCGGCAGGGACCAGTTTAGAATTTTCTTGGAAAGCTTAACTTATTTCCAATTCCTGAAGAGGTGATTCTGACAGGCTATCCAGAAACTAAGGAACGGAAAAGAGTGAGACAGGACAGGAGCCCTGATGAGTCCTTTATACATTTTTCCTCAGTACTTGGAACAGAAGCTAGAGTTATTGCAATGATCAAGGGGCTCCACCCCTGATCACGCCCCCAGGCCCCTCACTGGGGGATTCTAGGCGAGGCTCCACCCTGACCACGCCCCCAGCCCCCTCACTGGGGGATTCTAGGCGGGGCTCCACCTCAACCACACCCCCAGCCCCTCACTGGGGGATTCTAGGCGAGGCTCCACCCTGACCACACCCCCAGCCCCTCACTGGGGGATTCTAGGCGGGGCTCCACCCCTGACCACGCCCCCAGCCCCCTCACTGGGGGATTCTAGGCGAGGCTCCACCCCAACCACACCCCCAGCCCCCTCACTGGGGGATTCTAGGCGGGGCTCCACCCTGACCACGCCCCCAGCCCCTCACTGGGGGATTCTAGGCGGGGCTCCACCCCAACCACACCCCCAGCCCCTCACTGGGGGATTCTATATGGGGCATGGCTAGCTCTGGGTCCCATCAAACCAGCATTAGGGGGGTGGATGCCAGGAGTTCAAGGTCATCCTCCTTAACTCTCCTCTAGTATGCAGTGGGTTTGAGGCCCACCTGGGCTACATGAGACCTTGCCTGGTGGCCAGGGAGAGCGAGCATTCTTTCCCACCTGTGGGTCCTGGCAGCTCCTCCCTCCACCCTGAACTTGAGCGGCGCACATCGAAAGAGAAAGACTCTGGTGGCTCCCGAGATCAACATCTCCCTGGACCAAAGCGAGGGCTCCCTGCTGTCCGATGACTTCTTGGACACTCCCGATGACCTGGACATCAACGTGGACGACATCGAGACGCCGGATGAGACAGACTCTCTGGAGTTCTTGGGAAATGGCAATGAGCTGGAGTGGGAAGGTAACGGTCCTGCCCTGTGCCCGGCGCCATCTTCTGGCCCTGCGCTTCGCGGCTCCGGGAGACACGCTGGCCCTGGGACCCACAGTGAGACTTGTGGTTTCTTATGTGAGGACACTATGGTCACACGGGTTCTCACAGACCAACGAGGCCCAGAGGGTTGCAGGGAGCAGAGAGAACTAGACAGTGACAGAAGATTCTAGAATGGGGCTCAGTTAAGCATGGAGCCTCGTTTATAAACTAGGAGAGATGGGTGCAGGTTGGGACGCCTCTCCGTCTCCTCCTCCTGGAGCGCCCTCCCTGGTGTCCTCACCAGAGGCTGCTGCAGCTGGGACACACATCCCAGGCGCGCAGGGACAGAGTTGTCTCGATCACCACCTGCTTGGGGCAGGGGGCTGATAGGGAGGCAATTCTAGTTTAATTTAACTTATTTATTTTTGTTTTGTTTTGTTTTGTTTTTGGAAACATGGTTTCTCTGTGTAGCCCTGGCTGTCTTGGACTCACTTTGTGGACCAGGCTGGCCTCAAACTCACAGTGATCCACCTGCCTCTGCCTCCCCAGTGCTGGGATTAAAGGCGTGCGCCACCACCACGTGGCTTATGTCTCAAGATTAAAAAAAAAAAAAGAAAGGAGGGAAGCCCCTGGCTGGGGTGTGATGGAGCCCCTGGTTGGGGTCTGATGGAGCCCCTGGTTGGGGTGCAATGGAGCCCTGGTTGGGGTCTGATGGAGCTCCCAGAGGACTCTGGTGCAAAGTAGGCAGAGTCAGGCCAGGAAGCGGGCAGTCACGTGGTTGCCACTTTCTTCACAAAATACCAGGCAAAAACAAGTAGGGACACACTGAGGGCGGACTCTGCACCTCAGTCAGCCCAGGCCAGGTCACAGGTGTTCCCAAAGGTTTGTCTCCCGGGATCCCAGGCCCTGCTATGTTTGACGATTAACCTTCGTGTGTGTGTGTGTGTGTGTGTGTGTGTGTGTGTGTGTGTGTGTGTGTATGCGTGTGTGTGTGTTGGAGGGGCGGGGCTGGCCCAAGACGTATGGATTCACACCTCCCCAATCACCCTCTGGCAGACGACACCCCAGTGGCCACAGCCAAAAACATGCCTGGGGACAGCGCAGACCTGTTCGGGGACGGCTCGGCGGAGGACGGCAGCGCAGCCAACGGTCGCCTGTGGCGGACGGTCATCATCGGAGAGCAGGAGCACCGCATCGATCTGCACATGATCCGGCCCTACATGAAGGTGGTGACCCACGGAGGTGCGTGTGCCCGGGCTCAGTGGCCTCCTCCCGTGGCCTCCATGGCCTCCCATGGCCTCTTCCCACGGCGCCCGGCCTCCGCCTCTGCGGACCGGTGGGAGCCTTGAGCAGACACACTGGGTGGTCGCTGACGGTGGTGGGTGTCATTCCCCCACCAGCTGACACTGCTGGGGAGGTGCTGCCATGCCGGGAGTGGGGGAGGGGGTCCAGCCTGGGCTACTGTGGCACTCACAGGACGCCTCTTCCCAGGGTACTACGGGGAAGGTCTCAACGCCATCATCGTCTTTGCCGCCTGCTTCCTCCCAGACAGCAGCTCCCCGGACTATCACTACATCATGGAGAATCTCTTCCTGTAAGTTAGGGTCCCCCACGCCCCCACCGGGGAGGCAGGGAGGCGGGCCCGGGCTAGCCTGGTCTACAAAGCAAGACCCTGCTTCCCCAAAACCCAAGCCGCGAGGCAGATGGGGCCCCTGGAGCTCAGAGATAACAGCTAAGGCTCTCAGGCGTCGGCTCTAGGGGGGGAGTGGGGGTCAGTGCTGGTGGTGAAAGCCCTGGGCGGAGCCTCCTCCAGAATGTACCCCAAACCTGCTCAGGTGAGGCTCGCCCGGCCAGGCGGTCCCACGCAGGCCCTGACCCTCGGCGCCCACACACGAGAACCCCGTCTTCATCCCCCTGGGCAGGTACGTCATCAGCAGCCTGGAACTGCTGGTGGCCGAGGACTACATGATCGTGTATCTGAACGGCGCCACGCCCCGGCGGAGGATGCCCGGCATAGGCTGGCTGAAGAAGTGTTACCACATGATTGACAGGAGGTGAGAGTTGGGGTGGGGTGCACTGAGGCAGGAAGTTTAAACCGTCAGCCCCGGAGGTTCTCCACAAGCCCAAGGTCAAGGCAGACAAGGCTAGGTTTCTCCCAGGCTTTGATGCAGGAAGGTCACCCCACCGTCCTGCCAGGATCTGCAGGTGACTGGTGACTCTACGGACCCCCCGGAGAGGGAGACGTCGTGGTGTGTGGCCTTCCAGGTGTGAGCCATGTCTCAGAGCATTGAGTCTTTAGAGGGGCATCAGAAGGAAGGCTGCTCCCTTTTCAGGGCTCAGTAATATTCCAGCTGGTGACCAAACCGTTGTTTGTGTCTGTCCATCTGTGAGTGGGCTCTAGGCTGTTTCTACCTTTTGGGTTTCATGGATAGCTTCCACAGATTTTTAAAACCTGAAATTACGTCTTCAAATTCAGGACTCTGTGTGTGTGTGTGTGTCTGTGCGCGCGTGCACGCACTGTGAGGGTGCCCCCCTGTATAGAGGTCTTGGGATGACAAGCTGTGGGGGCGGGGAGGGCGGGTAAGGGGTCCGCTTCAGTTTCCTGCGCCCCGCCCCCGCCTCTGACAGCGGCTTCCTTCCTCCCCTCCACACACAGACTGAGGAAGAACCTCAAGTCCCTGATCATCGTGCACCCTTCCTGGTTCATCCGCACCGTGCTCGCCATCTCCCGGCCCTTCATCAGGTGGGACATGGCCGACTGTCCCGCTTAGGACCCCGGCCGGCCGCTGCGCCCTGGGTGCATGTCGGAGGGTCAGCGCACCCCCCACACCCCACATCTTGGTTCCCAGCCTGAGACTCTGTGATCCTCCTGTCTCAGCGCCCCGAGCTGAGTTATAGTTGCTGGGTTATAGTTGCAGGAGTGCACGCTTGGTGGTTCATGCACGTGCTGTGGATTTGAACTCATGTCCTGGCGCTTGCACAGCAGTGCCATCTGCTCGGGTCCTTGTTTTTTTTTGTTTTTGTTTTTGTTTTTTGTTTTTTGGTTTTTTTTTTTTTTGAGACAGGGTCTCTCTGTGTAGCCTTGGCTGTCCTGGACTTGCTTTGTAGACCAGGCTGGCCTCGAACTCACAGCGATCCACCTGCCTCTGCCTCCCAAGTGCTGGGATTAAAGGTGTGCACCATCACCACCCGCCTGGTCCTTGTTTTGAAAATTGTGTCTTCCTGAGTAGTATAGGTCAGTGTTAAAATGGCAGTCCCCCTGCCTCAGCTCCATGAGTGCCAGTAGCAGATGTGTACAACCACGCTAGGTGAAGAGTTATGTTTTTTGTTTTGTTTTGGTTTGTTTTTTTGGAGACAGGGTTTCTCTCTGTATCCTTGGCTGTCCTGGACTCACTCTGTAGACCAGGCTGGCCTGGAACTCACAGTGATCCTCCTGCCTCTGCCTCCTGAGTGCTGGGATTAAAGGCGTGCGTCACCGCGCCTGGCTGGGAGTTGTGCTTTTTGTTTATAAGAATACATTTGAGCCGGGCATGGTGGCGCACGCCTTTAATCCCAGCACTCGGGAGGCAGAGGCAGGCGGATCGCTGTGAGTTCGAGGCCAGCCTGGTCTACAAAGTGAGTCCAGGACAGCCAAGACTACACAGAGAGACTCTGTCTCGAAAAACCAAAAAAAAAAAAAAAACATTTGAAGGGTTGGCAAGATGGCTCTGTGGCTAGAGCAGCTTCAGCTGCCAGGACTGACAGAGGGAGCCGAGTCCCTCCCTCACGTCATCTGACATCCAGCCGTGCACACACAGTGAATAAATGTTTCTAAGAACAGACACCTGAGGTGCTGGTCGCTCATTGCAGTCCTTGCCGGCCACTGTGACAACCCACTGTGTCTGGGGCGGAGGCTGAGGCAGGAAGGTCGAGAGTTCGAGGCCAGCATGGGCGGCTTGGTGGGACGGTGGGGACGCAGCCCGGCCCTGTCTGGTGACCCCTTGTCTGCTCGCCTGTCTCCCCTCAGTGTCAAGTTCATCAGTAAGATCCAATATGTGCACAGCCTGGAGGAGCTGGAGCAACTCATCCCCATGGAGCACGTGCAGCTGCCCGAGTGTGTTCTGCAGTGAGTGTCCCTCTGGCCCTTGGGGTCCCCACGTTTGGGGGTGATGTGGTGCTGTGTCACCAGCACCACCTTCCCAGGCACCACCTCAGGCTGAAAAACTCCCATGGGCAGCTTCCTTCCCATTGTAAACATTGGGGGTGAGGTGGGCACTGAAGGGGAGCCTCAGTGGGAGCACCGGCCGCTCCCACAAAGGACCCGGGGTTCAGTTCCCAGCACCCATGTGGGGGCTCACAACCACCGGTGACTCTGGTCCTGGGGGGTTGTTGCCCCTTTCTGGCCACTATGGGAACTGCACTCACTCATAAGCACACTTTAACTTAGTTAAAATGAGATGAAATTAAATTCAATTAAATTAAAACTTACACATTGGAGCAGGGTGGTGGTGGTGCATGCCTTCAATCCCAGCTCTTGGGAGGCAGAGGCAGAAGGATTGCTGTGAGTTCAAGGTCAGCCTGGCCTTGGACACCCAAGGCTACACAAAGAAACCCTGTCTTAAAAAAGAAAAAAGAAAAACCTAAACAAACAAACAAATACTTACACATTGCAGAAAACTGACCGTTGACCCTGTCTCAGCATTCAGCTCAGCTGACCCCCACACTGAAGCTCCATCCCCATCTGTGTCCCCAGTACCCCACCCCGTGTCCTGTGTGTGACTAACTACATGTGGTTTCTCTCTCTCAGGTACGAAGAACAGAGGCTCAGAGCCAAGAGGGAGAGGTCAGTGTGCACGGGAGGCCTATTGACAGGCTCGGGAGTCTAAGGGGTGGTGGTGGCCTCTGTTGGTGGAGACTTACTGTTGTCCCCACTGGCTCGCCTCCGCCTTCGGACATGGAGAGACAGCTCAGGGGACAGTGCTGGTGGCCATGCACAAGGGCCTAGGTTCACATAGCCAGCGCCCGCGTGGCCCACCCGGCACGGTCGTGCTAGTCTGCAGCCCTAAAACAGGAGACATAGACCAGATCCCAGGGCTCAGTGTCTAGCCGGCCTCCCCGGACCACTGAGGGAACCTCACCTGAAAAAGTAAGGTGAGGCCGGGCGTGGTGGCCCACGCCTTTAATCCCAGCACTCACGGGGCAGAGGCAGGCGGATTGCTGTGAGTTCGAGACCAGCCTGGTCTACAAAGTGAGCCTAGGACAGCCAAGGCTACACAGAGAGACCCTGTCTCGGGGAAAAAAAAATCGATCTCTTGGACTGTTGTGGTGGAAAAGAGTAATGACACACACGCAAGCTGTCCTGTGACCTCTCACACAGGCACTGTCACATGCACGCAAAGACCTGCCTCTCAGATGAGGTCTCCCGAGCCAGCCCAGGGTTCAAATCCCACCTTGATCACTCATTGGATATTATTTGTCTGTTGCGGCTGTGGGTGTGCAAGCCATGGCACGCGTGTGGAGGTCACTTGAGAGTCGGTTGTCTTTCTATCAAGCGGGGAGCCATCTTCCCTGCCCCCCCCCCGACTCTCTCATTTAGATTGGGCTAACTTAGCATGAAGAACAGGGTGACACCGGAGTTCACACTCCTCCAGACAATGCTAGCCACTCCCAGGGTCTCAGGCCGCCTGACACAGCCGAGCAGTCAGTGGGCACTGCCGTTCCCGACGACCCACACTTCAGAACTTTCCATATCCCGCAGGGGACCTCCCTGCCCGCCTCCCGGATGGGGGACAGGAGAAAGGGAGCAGCCATCAACTCCCATCCCCACCTCTGTGGCTCGTGGGACCTCCCGGGAGTGGGTGCTGCGTGCTAGTCCTCCTGCGCATCTAGCGGAAACCGCTGGGCTGGCGTCACGTCATCCATGTAGGCGTGGTGTCAGAGCCGTGTGCCTCAGTGATCTCTGGGGAAAGGCACTGCAGCAATGGGTGGAGCCCGGCAGGTCCCCAGGAGCCCGACAGGTCCCCGGCCACCCCAGCTGCACACATAGGTGGCCTCTTCCCTGAGTGCAGAAAACCCACAGGGGGACGCCTGGGCCACTTAAGGAGTATTCCATTTGTAACTTTGGTTTTCATTTTTGAGACAAGGCATCATTTAGCAGCGCCCCCCCCAACCCATCCCCCACCCCCGCCTCAGAACCCCTGCCCCAGGGTCTCTGCAGCTGGCACTGGAGGTCAGCAAGCCTGCCTCTGTCTGTTTCTCCTCCATCCACACCTTCCGAGACTGGATTTGGAAGGGCAGACGCTGGCACAGTAGCTCAGTTTGTAGGGTGCTGGCTTCGCTGGGTGCCATTCCCTGAGCCAGGTAAAGCAGCTTGGTAGCGCATGCGTGGCTTCCCAGCATGAGGCTTGAAGAGGCAGGGGGATCCGGATTTTATGGTCATCCTCTGCTACATAGTGAGTTACAGGCTAGCCTGGGCTAAGTGACACCCCCATTT